>NC_092629.1:8631451-8818951 GCF_039555335.1 Amphiura filiformis
GCCTATAATGAGCTGACATTCACGAGACGTGTTAGCAAGCACTCGATCGCTGAGGCTCTGAATAAAACCGGAAATATCCGGATTTAATATAAAAACCTAAATCTTACTGTATAGGCCTTTACACTTCAGAATGCTTCAAAATGGACACTTCTTTGATCGTGCACCTCTATGGAAACATATCGCTGTATGTAGGCATATCGCTTGAAAGTCAGACATATAAACACACAAAAATACTACATCATGTTATTTTCCATTCTCATCATGTTATATTTATTTTTTTATCAAAAAGATAACATTTTGCAGCTGCAACAACATGACCAACAGATGAATACGATTTTATGCAACATTATACAGGGTGTCCCCGAAAGAACTGTCTCGTTGGATTTTTTGCTGTAGTAAACTTTTAATTTTTGGCCCGAACCAAACGGAACTAAATAGTTGATAGGGTTGAAATACAAAACAGCTATCACATCTGCTTTTTGCATTTGTACAAATAATATGAATAGGTTCGGGCATTTAAAATACAAATTAACAATATAAAAGTTTCCGACGATATAATTCTTTCAGGGATACCCTGAGCTGTATGCGTCAAATAACACACTTTTTACTTATAACCAATTTTTATAAACCACATTAACCACGGTTAATTTACTGATTTGTCTTTTTATTTTATTTTTACCAACAATTATTTAAAATCATTCATTAGTAGGCCCTATTAATATTAAAAGACGTCTACTTATATGTTAAACAATCTACCAAAAGAAACACCAAAACCCGTCATAACCATGTGCGTAGTATACTATAAGCGATATTCCTACGATCAGAAAAATATATGCAGCCAGTAATGGAAGCTAACGAAGTACTGAACCATTACATTCATACAAAATATTTCTTTGTACATCGCCAATTACAAGGTTTTTTGCAAAGATTAAAAGGTAAGAGACATTCCCGAGGGTAGGGCCGTGGATGTCATGGTTGGTGTCTGACTCCCATCGCCCATCCAGATAAGTGGGACGGTATATAAGATTTACCACTCGATGCGGATGCCAACAAATTGTATCAAACTATATGCAGTATTATCTTGAAGAAAATCGCATGATAAGGGTCTCCAAATCACGGCAAGTCTCGAAAAGGATATCAAAAAGCAAAATTTAGTTATACATGTATATATAGAAATGGATTTTTTTGGGAGGGGGCGCCGGGGCGGACTCCATGGGCTCTATAGATTTCATAGGCTATTTTCAAATCATATGGTGTTGTTCACCCATACCTATATAACAGTACTGAACAATTTTATAATATTTTTATTTTATTTTACCATGTACCTTATAAAAGAGGGCATTTTGTTAAACATGAAACATGTTAAATACATTAACGTTCTACTAACATACATGGCAGCTGCATTATCATAATTACCCGTGATTTCTTTTCCTAAAAACAAACTTTATTCTACATGAACAACTTTTAAGAGGAAACTATGATATTAAGAAAGAAAGATTAAAGCAAGAAAGAAAAAAAAGAAAGAAAGAAAACTCAGAAACACAAAAAATGGGGCTTAACTATTGTATTATACCCTCTTTAAATCGTCAAATTTACTTGTGTTAGTGTTGTTGTTCAAAATTATACAGCGCGTCGGATTTCCCCGAAATTCATGACAAAGACATTTGTCAACGGATGAATACCTATTATAGCCCACATTACACAACTAATATAATAATAACGTCGCGGGTGTATATCTTTTTCATACATTTTGGGAAATCTCTGTATTTCCTATATATACCAGGGAGAAAACTTCAGTTAAAATGACACGACAAATATTTATACTAAAATTATTCTAAATAGTTTATACAGCGGATGCAAGCAAAAATCCTCCTTTGCATTGTAAGACATCATTATCAGCTTTTGCACTACTTGATTTTTGTTACCTTTGCACACTTCACTGTTTAAGTCTATGGCATAAAATTGCTACACATTTCCAAAATACGGTAGCAAAGTAGTCAAAATGGAGCCTTGCTCCGTGATACCGGCTATGGCCAACGCTGTTCGTACCTGCAATCCTGAAGAAAAAAAGGTTGGCACACTTTGCCTGCATGTCTTTTGTTATATCTCTGCAACCGCTCCCCCAATTCGATGTTGGATCAAGCTATGTTGTGAGGTCCGTGAGAACCTCCAACATTGAAAGATGGGGATTGGGGAACAGAGAGATACAGGGCAGCCTGTAATTCACATAATATTGCATACATGTTTCACTCGATGTTTAGTGTGCCAACGTTTGTTTTCAGAATTAGATGCCCAACTAAAAATAGTTTATTCTGAAAAAAACACGTTACGGTACAATCCATGTTGATGCAATTATCAGAATTATATTGGTCAACATGTTGGACGGGTACTTAACATTTTGAACGGGTACTTAACATTTGAACACACTGTATTAGTTCCACCTGTCCACTGAGGTAGCGATAAACAAGGCACAGCATACAAAGCATACAAGAACAACAGTTTGTCTAGTTTGTGTGGCGCCCCCACGAGACTAGTGACTGCCAAAATATCGAGTTTCGCAAGCCTTTTCAAGAAACAGGATCGCGGCGTATTCAAAAAAAAAAAAGAAAAAAAAAAAAAAGGAAATTTGCAGCCTTAATCGTGAAATGCAATTTAAACTTTTCATGTCATATTTCAAACAATTGTCGGGACACTATGAACCACAATAGCCTCATCCCAATGGCATAGTTCAATAACCTCAATTAAACAACCAGCGTGCAAAATGTGACGTCATGTTGCAGAGTATGAGTTTTTATACTCAAATTTTCAAAGGTCATTAATGCATGTGTAAATGTATTAGGGTTAAAGAACTGTGCCGTGATAGATGAGCATGTTGTGGATCCTAGTGGTATGTTGATAATAAAGGTAAATGTATAAATGTACTTACAACCATTATTGGTTGAGAGTCAAGAACAACGATTATGTATAGTGAGAATCACAATTCTGTATACAGTGATTGTAACCGAGTGATTTATACGCGCAACACATTTTGATCATATGGATTTTGTTTTACACTCAGTCTATTTTAACTTCAGATTTAACGATCCTAGATGTATAGGCCTACATGCCTGTTACAAAAAAAAATCTGAATTATAATAAACTGATGATAATCAATATTAATAATAAATAAAACAATTATGTTCATTTGTTTCTATTTAAAATGAAAGGCAGCGATAAAAGACTAAAATGCGTCTATGCAAAGGCAGGGCAAAGGCGCGCCGTGATTGGTTACCGTTACCGACCTGCGCAGTACGACATTTTCTGTCTAGTTGTCAGAATTTCAGACGCGAACTAGTCTTTAAATCTCTGTCTTCATAATACATCACCAAAAACAAAAAAAAGCCTTTTTACATTAATATGCTACAAACTTGCCGATATTCATCACAAGAAAATGAGAAAAACAAATTCTGCATATTATGGCGATGGCGAAATATTTGATAAGATAATTACAGGCGTTGTCCAAAACACGTTTCAATTAGATGATACTCTCTAAATTCCAGGGACTTATTAGAAGGACAAAACCTTGAAAAGACTTAAAATTCAAATCTAATGGATTTAAATTTTACTCTAATAAAGATTTGAATTTTAAGTCTCTGAAAGGTTTTGTCATTCTAACAAGTCTCTTAGACTTATTTTTAAATCTTAGGAATTTAGAGAGTAATAAGTTAATAACAATACTATGTAATTACTTTGACAATTCGTCATTGCACTAAAATGATCTTGAATTATGTTCAGAAAAAATATACATGATAAGCAATATATGACGATTGACGAACCCAGCCTTTTGGGGTTCTTTTTCCTAGTAAGTATAAATACACACACTTAGCCTATAATGCCAAGATTGAGGGAATATGCACGTATGTCCATGCCAATGCCGTAAGCTGTATTGAAAAAGCGACACCACGCGTCTTGACCATGTTGACAAAGATACACTTTTACATTTTTAAAAAGTTCCAAAATGTTACTTAGTATTAACGTATCCTCTAAGGAGATTTCTCACATTAAACCGATCCACAAGGGGCTCTTGAGAATAACCATTTGGACAATCATACATGGTCTGTATAGGCTTTTAAAAGAACCACACAAGGTTTCTTAAGAATACCTAGAGAATAAGATCCTTTTATCATGTTTTATGGTTCATACTAGGAACCATTGAGGTTGCTCCTGAGAGGATACCCTGAACCTTTTTAGGATTGCATCCCATATCCAATGTGTTAAAATAAAATTACATTCACAAATTTGAAACAAAAACAAGGGTAAATAAGGGAATTGGAGCTGAATCATCGGGATTGAACGGGGATTGAACCCCTGAAATTTAGCTGCAAAGACCACTCTGATCCGTACTAATTGCAAATTAGCCTAATTAGGTGCTAAACATGTTGTTCCTCGGCGTCATTTACACACACAAAATGACCTGATTACAAACTACAGACAAAAATATTTTTAATTTATATATCTCTGGAATGTACAATTGCATTGCAAGCCACCACAATCATCTGATTTCTAGTGGCACAGTTCAATACCCTTGATTCAACAATCATTGCTAAAAATTTGACCTCAAGTGCTGACGTAAGATTTAAAGGTCATTCTGTTCTTGTACAAACATAGGCCTACTGGGGTTAAAGAACTGTGTCGTGGCATAATGATGATGTTTAAGATAGTATACTGCCCTCTCACGTAAGAACGTGGTATCTGCTAGTGATAACGCAACAGGTACGGCGTTTTGATACATGTACGTCAGCATTCGCCCGAATCCTGTCCTATTCCCCTAAATCTTGATATCAAGTGACCGATTACGGACCAAATCGCAAATATTAGGAGACAGGCCAAGATTCGAGTTAATGCGGAGACACGTACCTTTGAATGTCTGCTCCCAAAGTCAAAATATAGCAGATGCTGATATACTGGAGGATTATTTATTAGGCACTACTGCATAATCTCGCCACTGTATTTCGTGGCGGCCTGACCACCACTAAGCCTCAGCCACTAGCTCGTGACCGTACCGAATTCTATGCGTGGCCGCTAGAAGTTTAACACTGTCCAGTACTTGGTAGGCTAAGTTGAAAATTTGGATCCCTATAAATGATTAAATATCCCATTAAGTGCTATCAGCGACTACAAAAGAAATTTATTGAGCATTTTATAGCCACCACCTGAGTCGTGGCCGAATTATGTATGTGAGCATAAAATAGGTACATTTTCTTAAGTAAAAGGCAATGGGCTATTCCAGTTGAAATCCATACACCCCCTGTGGATGATATGACCATAATCTCACTCCCACACGTGCAGGGATTGTAGATTTCAAATTGAGTCACCCATTTATGTAACCCCACATGAAATTCACACTCCCTGTGTGGAAGATATAGGTCATGTCTTCTATAGGGGTATAATCTCGGGTATAGATTTCAAGTGGAATTGCCCACAACATAGAGATGCTGCGTTCTTACTTGAGAGATAGGCAGATATATGTGACCTTTTTTTTTTTATATAATACATAAATGTTTGTAAAAACACTATTCTTTCCCATCCACGACTTTCATATGAATGAGGGTTTTCAGTGTCGCAACATCATGGGACAGAAGTTTAAGTTCATTACGTAACTGGGAGTTTTCGTACTCTAAGTACGACGACCTTTCTGGTTGATCTGGCTGGGCACACTCCATTGATACTTCTGACCGCACCTGCTGTGTGTCTAAATTAGTGCGCATTTTCTTCTGCCAATGTTCTTCGTCAGTACTAAGTGTTCTCTTACATGGTTTACTAGTAGCATCATTCTCGACACCACTAACCATGGCCAATTTCTTAGCGGCTGAGAGCATCTTCGCGTACGGCACAATACGGGGCTTCGTGATAGGTTGCTGTAATGAGTTCGTTTCGGGAACACTTTTCACCGACGTAGGAGACGCGGGAGGTCTTCCTCTTCAGCATGTTCAGGTTCAACTGAAGAAGGGGGTGTGCAGATACCGTTAACATCGCCAGGTCTAGAGACATGAGGTCGATGTTGGGGTATGTCGATCACCAGAGGATGCGAGGATAATTCAAAATCTGATGGGCGACTCATTGTTGGCGAGCTGGCGTCGCGATGATTGTTCTCAGGCTGCGTTGCAGACCGCCTTGCTTTTCCGCGTAACTTCAGAGGAAGGTGCGACTCAACGTTAGAAAATGTGTCGTGTGATGATGGAGATACGGGCTTGTCTTCCGCAGCGGACGATGTGCTGTCTTCCGAACTGCAGACACTTACAGTACGTTCTCGCGCACTTGGAGTACGCCATTCTGCCTCCTGTGACGTGAGTGGTGATGGCATTGAATAGGACTTCTTAGTGGTCGGTGCAGCAGGGAGTACGGAGTCCGTAGGTTTTGGGGAGGGCTTATTCACAGCTGATAGAGGTATTTGTTCCATGCCGTAAAGGTGAGCCAATGCATGGGCGTGGACCACCTGTTGCGGCTGCTGATGTTGCTGCTGCTGATGATGTTGTTGCTCCTGCTGATGTTGCTGTTGACGATGATGCTCATGTGCATCCACGTCACTAGAGGATCTGGCGAAGTCTTTCCTGATTGAGAGAGCCGAGATCATTTCTTGAGGTAATTGTCTAAAGCTAGAGGATGTCGTCAGATTTTTTGATGACGACATATGCGAAAATTGTGCAGTACCCGTGTGATAAAAGTTCTCAGCACTAGATACGGTGGTGGGTATATGTGACATCTGGTTTCCACCAAGAGTAGTTGTAATAGTACCGATACGATTGACATTGTTTGCAGTTTGTGAGACGGTGGTGGGTGAATTGTCTTCGGGTTCAAATTGTGGTGCCTTCGAATTTTGAGACAGCTGCATTGGTTGGCGTTGACTAAATTGGTGCGACTGCGGTCGTTCGGACAATGCGTTTTCTGATGATTCCATGATGCAATCATCTGGAACAGTTTCAGCTAAGGGTTCAGAGATTTCTAGAGGTGGCGGCGTCATTGGTTCTTTTTTAACGTGCACTAAAGGCGCGACTTTAAGTTCGTCAGGGCTCAAGTCATTAACATTATCGATTCCAAATCTCTCTGCGAGAATTTCCAATTTCTCTCTCAACTCGTCGTTATCTTGCGTCAAATCTAGTACGCGTGCTTCAAGAACTATGTCATTTAATCGACGCTTTTCCCGCGATCGTTTTGCAGCCTGGTTATTCTTTCTTCTTTTATCCCAATACATACCATCTTTCTCTTGGTCGGGGATGAACTCTCTCTTCTTCCTGCTTGTGATAAAGTCCTTGCGTTTTATGGCTAATGCATTTCCATCTGATGTCACCGTGGGTAAAGAAGTGGCTAATACTGAACTATAACGGGAAGAGGTATTTCTATTGTTGTGGCATCGGCCGAGCCACGACGTAGTTGCGGGTTCGGTGATGCCGGGGGATGCGCGGAGTCCTTCATCATATACTCCTGCTGATGTATGGGTGACGTGTCAGTCGTTATATCGTGGATCGCCGGTGATACTCGTTGAACAGGGCGACTTGGTGATGATGTGTCTTGAGCAGCATTTGCAAAGTTCGGCTGCTGCTGTAGCTGATGTTGCTGCTGATGTTGCTGCTGATGTTGCTGCTGTAGCTGATGATGGTGGTACTGCTGATTAGTCATATTAGTACTCAGATTAAGGGCCTGGCTACCGTCGACAGAGTAAGCGTTGTTTGTGCGTATCAGACCAGCTGGATACCGGGAAAGTTGATTGTGGTGGGCCAGCATTGTGACAGGTCAAAGTTCACTCACGTTTCACAGTCTGCAACATGAAGAAAAAACAAAAGAAAACGTACATTACAAATAGGTACAAGTGGCATAATACGGCTATTTAGTTTTACAATAAGGTGATAAGGTACGCCATCCATAGTTATTCCGTGAAAAATGTACCGAGGGTGTGAACTGGAGTGGCGTTCCCTATTCTAAAGTTGCGGCCGAAATAGAGTGAATTATATAATCGAGTATATATTCAATACAGTGTAAGAATAAATGGCATTAAATGGCATTTCATTTTTTTGTAGGTCATGTGGTTCTTGAGTTATGTTGTAAAGAGGGCGGAACACCACCTTTGCAAAACGTACATAACCCATTAGCAACAATAAATCAAGCAAGTTTTCAAAGTATATGCTTTGTAGACTGAACATAGTTCTGCAAAACACCAAGGTCTTATTTTTCAATAATAATGAAAATCGATCTTTTTGGCTGCCTCGACCAAAAATACTTAGACAACCCTAACCGTACTTTCTGCAAAGTTTCTTGTATAACCATTTTGCCAGTGCACAGTGATCCTGCACATGCTGTAGGAAGTCGTGGCACGGGTTTCTTGCAAACCCCTCGATGTATGGGGGGGGGGTGCATGACTGCATGATGTGTATGTGGGGAGGGGGTACATAACTGCATGCATGAGTATGTGACGAGATACAAAAAATTTAAATGGCAGTCACAAAGTATATCCCAAGCTGTGCAATAACGATTAAAATCAAAACCTACATTACGATCCAGAAGTGAAACGAATTCAGGAAAATCACAAAACACATCTAGAGATATTATCCTATAGCGATCCAGATCAGAATCAGTCAATCACGAAACACATGCAAGATAAACGTGTATGTATCTATCCAGTATTTGCCAACGGAACAAATGAAACCTCAAGTGCCAGCACATCCAAGCTTCCATGCCCGCAATGATATTCATAGTGTGATAGTCACCGGCTGCGCCATCCAAGGCATGCACAACTTTAAAAAAAAAAAATTATCAAACGAGGGGGCGGTGTTACAGAAAGTCGCTGCTTGCATGTCGAATAGAGAAAATCCTTGGTGTCATCACGTATGCATTTATTATGAGCCAAACCAAATACTATTACCAGGAAAAGTGATTGATCAACATATAAACACTGTGAAAACACAATGAAAAGTGTACTTAGACGTAACCCTAAAAATTAAAACATTAAATAAACAACAAAAAATAGCAATATCAAAAATAATAATAAGACCAAGTAAAATAAAAAACGTCCAACAATTCAACAATAAATATACTATGCCTACATCAAAAAGCATTGCCATTATGAAATGCATTGTATGGTCACAAAACCGCCTTCACTGCAGTGGCGTAGCCAGTGGGGGCCAAGGGACCGGTGCCCCACGATCGTCATGGTATAGACTGAAGGCCTTAGTGAAAAAAAATTGGGTTAACAATAGACTATTTTTTACCCAGGGTGACAGAAAAAAAGGGGAGAATTGTAAAAAAAATGATCAAAAATTGTGAAATATAGGCCTACATAAAAATGTTGTGTTTTTATGTTGTTACCGGCCGCCTATTTTATTTGCTCTTCACTTTTTCAAACCATGCAAGTCGGTACATTTACAAGTTGTGCCCCCCCCCCCCCCAACGTTTCCAAAATCGGTTTTCCCTGTCCAGAGAAAAAAAAGTCCCTGATGGATAGCTAGCTGTTGGATCAGAACAGGTCATTGGTGGATTTTCCATGATCAGAGGGATTGATAGAGCGATGATAAATTAAAATGGTCTACTACATACAGTAGACTAAACCTCGACTGTCTCGATCCTATTTCAAAATTGACCCTGTTTACGCCATGCTCCATGGTCTTCTTTAAAAAGGGCTTCGTATTAAAAAAGGTCTTAGAACTAGGTCACCGAGCATCACATATTACGTAATCATTGTATGATCTGAGACGACCTTAATTATGTAACGGTATTTTTCCGAGTAGGCCTATATAGTCCTTGCCCGACTGCTTTTATTTATCTATGACGTAACGAAGGACACAATGCCCTCCGATCGATCATATTAAATTATGTTGATCTATACCTGGGATATGTGCATGTTTTATTATGGTCTATGTTTAGGGTAGACGAGGTATTGTTGGTCAAAATGGTCTATGGTCGAAGCAACCTAAAAATCGATTTTCATTATCTAGATCAATATATTATTGCACATTAACACCTTGATGTTTTGCAAAAGTTCATTCTACAAATTGTATACTTTGCAAACTTGCTTAATTTATTGTTGTTAATGAGTTATGTAGGCCTACGTTTTAGAAAAGTGTTGTTGTTTCAGCGCTCTTTATACAACGTAACTCAAGAACCGCAGCACCTATAAAAGTATCTCTGTGATATTTTAATTCTTCTACACGTTCGCTATGAATTGAGCAATGCAGTTTTTGCCAAAACTCACTACCATTCGTAAGATGCTGTGAACTACCAAATCACAACAGTTTAAAATAATTATAAACCATAAATATAGTGAGCGACGCGACGCGGAATCAAAGATGAAACTCACGTATACCAATGAGAACGAAATATGTCTTTTCCAAAAATTAGAATATGTATTTATAAACTTAATATACGTGTACAAGTCTTCAGACTTGAATGTCACAGCATGTGAAAAACATCCTAGTTTTTGTTTGGCCCCTGATTCATCAGTTTAGCCAAATAGCGAAAATTATTGCCAGTTAATACTAAGGCCGTATAAAATTAATGTTTTGGTTCTCGTCCAGAGGCTTTTCATGAATTGATGAGGGAGGAGGTGTTTTTTTTTTTTTTTTTCCAATGTAAAATTAGCATTGTCAGTAGTTTTCGGTCTTCTCCAACAGTGCTCGAGGAAACGATGAGGCCCTTTTTTTTTTTTTTCAAATGTGAGATTCTGAGGATAAACCCCTAGAGTACCACAAAAAGACTTGGAAGTGATGCTTGTTCTCTAATAAACTAATTTATATGTATGAAGATTTAAAAAATCATTCAAAAGTCTAAAAAAAATGAAAAATCTAAAAAAAAAAAAAAATCTGACAAATCCCAGAAATTGAGGAGGGAGGGACGAGAACCAAAATATTAATTTTACACGGCCTTAGTAGCCGAAATGCATAAATTAGGAATTGAGCTGTCTTTCATTTGGCAGAAGTTGATAATATTTAATCTCAAAAAATTGGTGAGCACTGTATTTTTTTGGAACCTGTAACCGTCCCTCAGAATCTCACATTTGAACATAGAAAGAAAAGAAAAAAAGGTCTCATTTTTTCCTTGAGCACTGTTGAAAATGACCATCTGTGAAAAGACCGAAAACTATTGAAGTAGCCTACTCATCAATTCATAAAAATCCTCTGGACGGGAACCAAAACATTTTTTTTGCCAAATCATGACATTTCTCAAATTAACTGGCACCCAATTTATGATATCATCCATATTTCCATTTTACAATGAAAAATATCCGGTACCAGTATTTAATATTTGCAAGGATCACCGTGGGATTGTCACTCAGCTGCCTCTGTTGCTATAAATACCTTTACATAATAATAATTATGCAAATATTGAATAAAGTAATATGCAACCTCCCAGTCAACTGACACGTAATATCTGCAGTGATGTAATATTTTCTGGTTTCGTAAGTTTCTTAAATCTATTATCAGTATTTATACAATTGAGAAAACAATTGAGAATTTCCATGGAACCATTGCCATAATTGCCGCAATTGCCCCTAAATGCTCCCACTGCAGGGGCTTGTTACCTAGTTATATTTCTGAATTGCCATAATTGTCATAATTGCATACAAAATGGGCTGATGTCATAATTGTTTATATAAACAAGAGGAAGCTATTCTAGCAATTGTCACAATATTGCACTGCCAAGAAGGATGCTATTCTGGCAATAATTGTCACAATTGCACATACCAGAGAATTTCCTTGCAATTGCCATACATTGCCACAACTGCTCCCACTTCAGGGGCTTGTTATATTTCTGAATTGCCATAATGTCACAATTGCAATCATCATAAAACATTGTGAAACTGGGTTGATGTCATAATAGTTATACTAGAACAAGTGGAACATATTCTGTCACATTGTCACAATTGCACTGTATGATAAGAAGGATGCTATTCTGGCAATAAATTGTCACAATTTGCACACACCATATAGAATTTCCATGGAACCTAGAATTGCCATAAATTGCCACAACTGCTCCCACTTCAGGGGCTTGTTAAATTTCTGAATTGCCATAATGTCACAATTGCAATCATCATAAAATATCAATTGTGAAACTGGGTTGACGTCATAAGTTATTATAGAACAAGAGGAAGCTATTCTAGCAATTGTCAGATTACACAATTGCACTGTATGACAAGAAGGATGCTATTCTGGCAATTATCACATTACATAATTGCAATAGGTGTCTTAATAGCACAACAGGGTGCTATTCTAGCAATTGCCACAACACATTTTGCCATAATTGTGCAAATTTGATATTATCAATTCAATAATTGCTCTCTTCTGTTATTCTGTGTAACTCTGTTTTAATATGTCACAAATGTGTAAAACATGCTATTCTGGCAATTATCAAATTACAGAATTGCAATAATTGTCTTTAGCACAAGAGGATGATATTCTACCAATTGTCTCAACACAGAATTCCCATAACTGTACAACATCAACACAAAATAATGCTATTTTGATATATCATTTCAACAATAGCTATCTCCTGATCCTGCTATTATAATAGCGCCGTAATTGGGAAATGAACATTTTCTTCCAGGCCTGAATACACAATGTAGAAGTATGAAAAGTTGAAAACCACATCAATCAAGTTCAAGTAGGCCTATCGTGTGACTGTTGAATGACGAAGGGCTAGGCTATGGAAAAGCCTAAGGAGTTAAGGGGGGGGGGGCTGGGGCACATCAACATTTTTGGTGGGTATGTTCGTATGTTCTCCCGGAATTTTGAGCAGCGTACTGGTAAAAGGGGTCTTTTGGAGCTACAAACAAGTAAAATAGGAGACTTTTGGAGCTGCGAACTGAACAGTCAAATTCAAGGGTCTTTCTTGGCTTTTAGGTTAAAAATCGCCTGAAAAATGAGGAATAGTTTTAGAGCTGAAATTATCAGATTCAAGGGTCTTTCGGAGCTCTATTTTGGTCAAATAGGCCTATAGGGGGTCTTTCGGAGCTGCGAAATCCAAAAGGGGGGTCTTTCCGGGAGAACATAGGCCTACCCGTATGGTCATTTGTGTTAAGTGCCCCCCCCCCCCTCCCCCGGCTATACCGGTACTAGCAATAGCATAGTACCAGTAGGGCCAACTCATTGTACTTTTATAGGTAGTTGGCCTATAGCCTACGTATTTAATGTAAACACAATATGAATATGTTCCCTATAGCACAAACAATTCATTCTTTCACAAAATAACAACTTTTGCACAAACTTACCGTAAGTATTTTCTGAATCCTGCATACAAAACTCAGCAATTTTTCATTTGTTTATTTCAAAAAATAGTCGACCATTGCATAAGTGCATCGTCTGCTAGATCTTTTGTTGCAAAATCTACTCGCTAAAGAAAATATTCCGCGTTTTTTTGGAGTTGGTATTTTCCTATAATTCTAGTAAATCAAACTGTTCGGTAAATGGTAGTGATACAAGTAACTTCTATTCCGTCTTCTTTTTGAACACACCTATCCATGTATTTCCCCTGTATCTTGAATAGTTAAGAATGAACGTGCGGGCATAAGAGTCCTTGCCCTTGCAAAATAAATAACGTGGTTTCTCGTAACGCCAGTCAGTGAGTTATATAATGAGGAGTTTGCGCAGGCGCATATCATCCTGCCTAGTCACATCTCCGTTCTCCAGCGTTTGTGTAATCATGTAGACTTGTATCGAGTCTTAATATCTTGATGTCCTTTTTGTAATTTTGGGAGTGAGTCAACATGAAGAAGCCGGCTTGACGTTTCCCAAAACCCCTGCTGAAATCATTATTTTGTTGTGGGATATTCATAAGCGATTATTATTGCGGTTTTGAAAACTAAAAACTATAATACAAAATCAAAGTATTCTAGTGAATTCAAGTAAATAGCAGGTGGTTACTATATTTAAAAAATAAACACGATTCTCTAGTGTTTCTAGATGTTGACAATGTCCTTTTTTGTCCTTTGTGATCGCGTTTCATCAGACTTGATTCAAGACTAATCAGGCTGGTGTCAAGGTGACCGAATGAACCCTACTACTATTTTTACATAACATCGTTTATCATATCTATCGCTGATGTGAAAAAAAAATCAACATGACGATCTCATGAAATTTTGAAATTTAATTTCTGGTTGTAATTTCTAGTGTGTTAATGCCGACATGCATGTTGTTGGAAGGTAAAAAGACACACTTTGAATTATGAATATTTGCATGGTGTAGGCTATGGGTTGGACCTGGTTGGACCATGCAAGTAACTGAAGTAAGACTCCGGAAGAGGTTAAATATTGGGGGGGCAATGGTGCCTGGCCAAAATTATTGGGGCCCAATGGGGAGTACCTTTAGAATACCCTACCACATCGACGGCGCCGCGAAGCTGCACCTTTTTTGGTAAAACTACACCGACGTCGGCGCGAATTACTTATTAATGGGATATATTTAAATTAAGTTAGAGGTATATGAGTCAGGTTTTTAATAAAGTAGGCCTATGTCGGCGTTTGACTTAATGAAGTTTGCATTCATCAAGATAATAAGTGTTAGTACGATTAAATTATTGTGGTTACTTCTAGATAGTAGTAATGTCATTTGAATTTAATTTAAGCATAATGAAATAACTATATTGCATTGTTAATAGTGATTAAAGTTATATTGATAAGAGGAATGGGCTATTCCAGATAAAACATGCACCCCCTATAGAGGGCAAAATTTTTTTTTTCTAAAATGTCTGGAATTCCAAAGCATACTTGAGGAAAAAACCTGGATTTCCGGCCCTGTTTAGTGCATGTAAAATCTGGAAATCCATGGAGGGTATAGAGGGTTTTTAAAATTGTCAAAAAAAGTTGGAATTTTCAATTGACTTACCAAAAAAATCTGAATTCCATCGCCCTCTATAGAGGGTTTCTAAAAATACTCAAATAAAAAGTTGGAATTTTTCAATTGACTAGCAAAAAGTCTGGAATTCCATGGAGGGGTATAGAGGGTTTTTAAAATTATCAAAAAAAGTTGGAATTTTCAATTGACTTAACAAAAAAATCTGAATTCCATCGCCCTCTATAGAGGGTATCTAAAATTACACAAATAAGTTGGAATTTTTCAATTGACTACCAAAAAGTCTGGAATTCCCCCGGAGGGGCCACTTACATTACGTGATGGACACCATGCTCATGTATGGACTCTCGAAACGCACCCTAAATGAGTATTACTCAGCGCGTGCAAAACATACCCTAAACAAGTATTTTGCCATTTTTTTAACACTAATAAAGTAAAAATTCATGTTAATTTTTTTGTTTAATATAAGTAGTTTGATGTTCCTTAATGTTTTACCCTATGATTTGTTCTGATAGAAGCCAAACATAGCCTATTTTACCCTTTTTTATTTTGCCATTAAACTTTGGTACCCTAAAAAAGCCTAAGCAAGTATTTTACATGGAAAAGTATACCCTTTTTTTTTTTCTGATTTTGGCAATTCTGGCACCCTTTGCACTGTACGCGCGTACATCGCCCGTTCTTGAAAAACTACCCTTTTTACGCGTTTTTGTACATGAGCATGGTGTCCACCTTGTAATGGCAGTGCCCCCGGGGAATTCCATGTTAGGGTTTTTAGAGTTGTGTTAGGCTTGTATAGGTGTTTATTGTTCTAAAGGTTTCATTATATTTGCTTTATCTGCATTTATTCCAAGTCATCTATGATGTTTTACATGTATAATATAGGCCCACCACCAAGGCGTGTGTTTGGCAGTAACGTAACGCAGGTTTTCAAAGTCTGGTTCAGGGGTCTCGATTCTCTGACTGTTTTAAAATTTAATAACTAATTCCCCAGTTTCCCCCGATTGGGTGCATTATTTCCCCGAACTTTTGACAAAAAAGGGGGAAGGGCACATCCCCTGTCCCCTTGCGCATGTCACTGGTGTTGGTATCCTAGGTAACCACTAAAATTAAGCATCTCTTTTGTGAAGGGTTGCTGTTCTCCTTACGGGTTTCAATAACAATATGTGGTATGTAGGCCTACTAGTTTCTATATTAGGCCTAAAAATGTTTGATTAGCGTAACATAATTTTAACATTCTTGTTAAATCGGGTCTTTAAGTCCATGAACTGAACCACACAAAGGGACTCATACTCTGTCGGCAGCACACATTTCGAACTATAAAAGGATTGTATTGTGAAACTCAGTTTCTTGCTTCAGCTCTTTCTAAAAATTCATTAGGGCAAAATTCTTTATGTCCTTAATTATTCTTTATTTATTCCTGTTCTTTCTTTCTTGAGGCCTAGATCTTTTTTCCCTACTTTAAAACTCGAATATTGTTGTATTGTCAATGGATATAGGCCCTACCGTAGAACGTTCGCCTAATGACGCTATGGGCCCCTTTGATATAACTGGTATTTTAGACACAAACTTAAAGTGTCCTCCTACAAAAATCCCACCAGCAAATAAGGGCATGCGCATACCCTTAATTATTGTTGTGATTTTAGAGGAGGTAGCTCTCTCTTTGTACATGAAATTTACCCCAAGGCAAAGGAGCCCATGTGCGCCATTAGGCGAACGTTTACGGTACATAAGAATTCAAACTTTCTTACTTTGGTTTGAGCTGAGACTAAAATACCTATAGCCTCAAATGTTGTTTTTATATTAAATACATACATGTATTTGAATGAAATAGATATATTTATAATAGGCTACATGATAAATACATGAAGCCACAGCAAGTAGAACGAGTGCGACCTTGTCGCGCCTATGGTGCCTAATTGCTGCAGTACCTTGTACTACGTAGGTGCTCCTTTGTTAAACGGGAATTCCCTGATTGGGGAGTGGACATTAAAGAGCTCATATCTAAATTCGTTGGGGACTGTTACTTTTTAAAGTTTCAACGTCCGTATACATACGACATGTATGAATAAAATACGACATGAATAAAGTAATAATAAAGTGCACATCTTCCAAATCTAGGTGTACATGTTGCATGGATCGAATGGTGCAATTAATAATACCTTGTCTGTGTCATGTGCTTATTTCTTCGATAAAACAAAACAAATAACCACTCGTATCATACTGATGTCTGAGTGAGGGATTATTATTTGAAAGGAAAATAAGTTCACGACTGCACTTTCAGACCACAAATTGACCCCACTAACCCTAGTCAAAAATCAAAATACAAGTTTAAGAACTTGCAAGTTTTGGATTGGGAAACTTGCATGTTTTTACTGCACTTGACTCACAAATGCTAGTGTTTCGAACGCAATGCAACTTCTTTTCAAAAATTGGCAAGTTTCTTGAGTTTTCTTGAGTAAACACGACCAAGCTGAGTTGTCCACACTTGCGTTTTACTTGACTTTGTTTATGTAAATATATTTAAGGTTTTTATAATTGACACCTGTCTATTTCTTTCCTTGCCCTGTTACATGTATAGCTATTATTATAAGATGAGCTCAAAGTGTATATTTCTACATTTTGAGCTCAAAATATTTAATCAATGATAATAGGGATATCATATCTATACTATTGTGTGTGGGGTGTGGGCTGTGCATGGGAGTGAGTGTGATGCTGTTTTAAACAAATAGGCCTATAAAAACAAAATCTTCGCACAAGCTAGAATGAAGAGTGAAGACCCAAGTCGGGCTGGGGATCACCATTGCAGGGGATGAACCTATAGACCCACCACTCTTCGTCATACATAAATTCTCCCAGGCGCATTTCATAATATGAAATAAAAAAAAAAAAAAAGGAAATTTAGTTCGGTAGAGGTGGGGCTCGAACCCATGCTGCACCGCTATCATGTATACAGTATCGTATCGACATATTCCCAGCGCCTTTACCATGTTTACCGCTCGGCCAACTGAACTGACTTGTTGGAGCCATCTTGAAAATTTGAACATATAATCACAACTTCAATTACTTCATTACTTCAACATACCACGTGACAAGCAAAGACAGAAAACGTACCATATTTTGGAATTTTATCTGCTTAAAAACATTAATGTGTAGAGCTACCATTATTAATATTGTTGAATTCTCAGGCGCATACAAACAATACGAGGGGCCTATGATACATACACAATTGATTTCGTGCATGCACATGCTCTGCAAGGTAGGGAGCCTAGTCAGCCTACCATTTTTCTTGTAAGACAGTCTGGATTCGTAGTCCACGTAGGTCCCCAAAGTTCTTTCAGATATTAAAAGATTAAATTCCCATAAAGACGAAACAGTAATCTTTAGTGGGGACCTACGTAAATTTTACATAAAATTTCCTCCATCAATTCCGTGTTAATTTTTATTATTCAGAAAATATTTTGGCGTATATAAAATTGAAATAAAATTCTCTGCTTCCTAAACCACTGAAGCATGATTGGGTATCACGAATCGTTAAATATGATGTACAGTTAATATTCAAATATTCTTTTACACATATGATGCTTCAGTTTTTACACAAACAAAAATTTGCACTTATTCGACAATAAATAAGTGATATGAGGCTTAATAATGATACATGTGTCTTGACTCTGAAAAACAATATTTTTAAATTTTTAAGTTTTTTTATAGTTTTTAAGCCACCTCGGAAGCCACCTACAGGATCTCATTTGGATTTAGGGTTTTTATTGCGTTGCAAAGTAGCAAAACTTTCTTTATGTATGGCCAATTCGTGCCTGGAAAAGGCTATCCCCTCTTACAACCTATCAACAGGTCTGATTTCTATAATGAGGTGTCACCGGGTTTCATGAGATAATAATACCAAATTTAAACACCATGAAATTCAATACATCACGACCAAGCTCACATTGGGCAGTGGGCACCCCATTCCTTTTTTAAAGGAATTTTTATTAAGCCACCTACAGGAAACAAATTTGGCTATAAACTACGAAGAGTCTAATAAATAAATAAAATAAATAAAATAAAATGAAAATTGTACATGTATGCAAGATGCCTTATCACTGAAGTAAACAATTTACCCAGCCTTTTGCTCTTGCTATAGCTTTTGTCAGGGTCAGGGATATTTGTCTCATAGTCCTGCTTTTATGAACACCAATATTATACAGGTGTATAGGCATACACATGGGTTATTACAAGAGTCAATAAACATTTGACCAATTAACTATAGATAATGGACTTAGTTTTATGCAATGTAGTTATATTGAACTTTTTCTGAAGTAAGTCGCCTGCTGCATAGTTTTCTATACAGATGATATGTTTACTTTGTGATTAGGCCTGACCATGACCTGCTAGTTTGATTAACCAATCAGTTATGTGTATTGTCAGCATGTGATGGCTATAAGCCAATTGCAAACATATTTATAAAAAAAAAAGGATAAAAATTCCTACACTGAGCAGACTCTTTGCTGGGTTTAAGGGCTAAATAGTAAGTTGTCATGTTGGGCAAGATTAGATAAAGGCATACAAACTAGGGTATGAGATATTAGGAATTATTTCCTAGCCTCTTAACCACAGGGTTGTGCTATATAGCTATTCAAGACACAGGATATGTAAGGGATAAACTGTGCATATGAGATGTGGGGGCAAATGGCATCATTTCACTGACGTGAAAAAATATTTCATTGAAAACCCTCCCACTCAGCTATTTTAAAAAGGTAATCAGGCTTCCTCAGCATATCACATGTGTTATGGTATTATTTTGCAATTGCCCTTGGTACTTTATGGAGGGAGACTTTTATTTAAATATAAAGGACGAGTGGCCAGTATTCGGTAGGGTCTATTTACAAATTCAGAGTCTTGCAATTATGATTTTAGAGGGGGGTAACTATATATTATAAAATTATAAAAGGTTAGAAAGTCAGTATTAAAAGCAAGTCAGTAAAATACACCTCTACACTACAGGCTCCATAGTAGGCCCACAGCTAAAAATTACACTGACAGAAAAAAAAAAAAAATTAAAAAGAGGAGAACTTTTTTATTTTTATTTTTTTCTACAATGCAAAATTGATCATTAAGAGGAGGAAGCAAATTATATTGCCAATATGTTAACTTTAATTTTCCACTTTTATGCAAGAAATAAAAGAAGAAGATAAAATTCCCTTTAAAAGGGAAGCCAGCTTCAATGCAGAAGAGGTCTTGTAATTAGTTTGGGTGGAAGGCATTTTTAGGATCACTCTTTTTTATGATCCATCATGCTCCATGACAGCCCACCAATAATGGGATTATTTTGAAAATTTAAAACGCTTGAAATTTCACAAACAAATAGGCCTATATGTTAATAAATAATATAAAAACAAGCTAAAACCATGGGGGTTCGATAATGACCGAGTATTTGGAAAATGCCATACGGCCGGGCGGTTTCACAAGCTGCCGGCTCTATCATGCCATTCGCCGCCTGCACCAAACCATAAATGTCCGGCATCAATGATAAGAACATGCACACAGAAAAACCAAACATTAACTCCTATAACTTCCTGTCAACTCTTTAATTAATTACTCCAAATTGTTCTGTCTTTTTGTCTTTTCTTCCTTTTAGGCTACCCTTAGCTCATTATTAATATAAAGAAATACACTGCAGTTTTTAGTTAATTGGCTAAAAACTGCCATCTTACTTGCCTTATACATGCACATTAGTTTTATATCAATTTATATATTAATTCGCAATTCATACATAGCACATTATAAAATGTACAAAGACTGATATTGTTCAATAGGCCTACATGTATATGAATTGTACCCATATCAAAAATAGGCCCTGAAATTACATCGAATTTTTCCTGTTGAAAAGACAAAACTGATGTTTAAGATATCAATTATTTCAAAATGACATTTTAAGTCATTTTTATCCATAAAACGATACAGGATATAGGATAGTTTGACTTTGACTTTTACGTCCATAAAGGTTTTAATCATGTTATCAATACACTCACATCTCATGCTGTGCTGATCTCCAGGAGGTCTGCAAATGTAAATCTAAGAATGCCTGATAACAAGGATACTATCATTTTCTTTCGTTGATATGCTGTGGAAACTATTATAGGCCCATACTTGGCAGTGGGGTTTGACCCCCACCCTTTTTATTGAGGCACCCTTTATATTGAAAATTCCTGACCCCCACGCTTTTTACTGAGGCACCCTTTATACTGAAAATTCCTGACCCCACCACTTTTTGCTTTTCCCCCTATTTGTATACATTGATGAAGTCACAGGCAATTTGGTTCGAAGTAAATCAAGTACGCCGAATGCTGCACCTATCATCACACGATAACCTAGGATGTAAACATGCATCAAATGGAATTTTATCTTGCGATATGGTTTGCTGGCAGTGGTTTGGCACTTATTCTTGTGGTTTGGCACTTATTCTTAATGGAAATTAGGATGATTTTATCATTCAATGAAAATATATTGTAAGCTGGCACTCCCACCCTTTTTATTTTACTCCCACCCTTTATATCAATCCACCCTTTTTACCAACAAAGTTTAAACCCCCACCCTTTTAAGGATTTTCCAAATTTCCAAGTGGCACCCTTTAAAAAGGGTGCCCTGCCAACAGTGAGGCCTGGCATATTTTAATGTTATATTTCCTTCAAACCATAACTTTTGAAATTCTCACTCGTTTTCATTCGTTGAAACGGCAAAACATACTTTCTTTTTCTTACAAATCGAATAACAGGTCTTACATTATATTTTCACCATAAAAAGTTCCGCTAAGTAATTCAAACCAATGCTAGTACCCCGTAATCTCTTTAGCAAACAAAGACGATCTCTGAATTAGATAGCCAGCTCTTAGCTGGCGAAAATCAGAATCCCCAAAGGGGCAGGGACAATCAAGTGTTTGTTTGTTGTTGTTGTTTTGGCCAAATAATTATTTTATTGTTTTGATTACGTTCGATAAATTTGGTTTTACGATAGACCACTTATCTTTCCTATTTTGGAGATTGATGATAAAAGAATAATGTATGATTTTGGTAAAATTTTAATTTTGTTCTTCTTTTTTTTTTTTTTTTTTCTATGATTACATCATAATATTACTACTACTATTAACACTTTATCTGTCAAGGGGGTCTTCTGATCATTTTAACCTGAGACTAGTAAACCAATAGTCTCAGTTTTAACTAAGCGAAAATAGTGTGGTAAAAAGTAAAAAACCGACTTAGCCGCTTAACTGTGGAGCTTTGGGGGATCCCAGTTTTGTTATAAAAACTCTAAATTTTACTTTGGCATGGTATTTCAGATAGCATTGGGCAATTACAATCCCCGGGTAACAATCATGTAAGAAGTGCAAATTTGAGCAAAATATGCAGCAAATGATAGCTTTACTGTAATACCAGAAGATGGGAGAAATATCTCTTCTGCTGATCAAGCAGGCCCCCCCCTTTGGGGATCCCAGTTTTATTATAAAAACTCTAAATTTTACTTTGGCATGGTATTTCAGATAGCATTGGGCAATTACAATCCCCGGGTAACAATCATGTAAGAAGTGCAAATTTG
This sequence comes from Amphiura filiformis, assembly GCF_039555335.1. Lineage (NCBI taxonomy): Eukaryota > Metazoa > Echinodermata > Ophiuroidea > Amphilepidida > Amphiuridae > Amphiura > Amphiura filiformis. The sequence goes on from NC_092629.1 coordinate 8,653,852, forward strand.
AGCAAAATATGCAGCAAATGATAGCTTTAGGGAACAAACCAAAAGATCGATGACGTCCTATAAACGAAACTAGTTTCGTTTAGGGGAGGGGGTAAAATACTCGATTACGTTTGTACAAAATCATCGGTCTGAAGAATGTGTCATTATTATTATTATGTCAACATTCTTTAGACGAACGTAATCGAGTATTTTACCCCCTCCCCCCTAAACGAAACTAGTTTCGTTTATAGACGTCATCGATCTTTTGGTTTGTTCCTTACTGTAATACCAGAAGATGGGAGAAATATCTCTTCTGCTGATCAAGCAGACCCCCCCCATCCAAAACAGCCTGGAGTGACTGCGAAGACTGCATGTATTATAAACTCAAGTGTGTATAACTTTGTTTGCCAAGTCATGGAACCTTTTTTGAAGAGCATAATTATCTTTATCCATGGTTAAACAAACAACCATGAACAAGATCTTGTTCTGTTACAGGTTGTACTGCTCTGTGGTTAAAGTTGTGCAAATTACCTGTTTAGTTTGATTTTGTTTACTTACGTTTTTTTAATCTCCATGTGTTATTCAACCTTTTTATGTTCACTCAGCATGCAGGAGAATTTTAGAACATTGTAGGCTTTACAAAAGCAAAACTTTAATGATAATTTTAATGAGTTAAATTAAATAAAGCCTAGTAGAAACGAGATGCAAGGTATCTTAATATTTTAATGACATTATCAATCAAAGTTTGTTTCCTCCATCCCCTACACAAAACACAATGGCATATAAATATTTAAATTCCTCATCAAATTTATAATATGCTATAATCATACCCGATTTTTCATACCCCACCTGAACCGACTTATTTTTTAAGTTTTGTGAAATATTCGCAACAAATTCAGTAGGTAATTTTAATTAAAAAATATTAAATAGTAGGGTCACAAATTGTACCAACCCCTACGCCACTGCTAGTACATGTTTTGAAATATCTGAAATAGAAGATGTGAGTGACTTGTGGCATAGGCCTACATTACTACAATGCAACCCACAGGTATTACTATAGGACGACCATCAACATTTCATATTGTTTTCTGGATAGAACTCATCAACAGAAGTATGAAAATCGGACAAAAACTTTTCGAATTATGAATTTTTAAAGTGTCCCATTCTGACGGTCATTGGAACTGAATAAAATAACAAAGTCCAAAATTACCAATTTAGGAGCAAAATTAACACAAGTAGGCCTACATAGTTACCTTTTTATACATGCATTGTGAAAGTGTCAAATAAAAGGGGTTTCTTATGAAATGGCACTTTATAAGTCAATTATCAATTATTTTTTTTTTCAAACAGAGGCACTGAAATCATGCTTTTAGAATTTGGCAAAAATCATGGCCGACATGGCACAAGATCAACAGTCCAGGTGATTTTTTTTTCACACCCAAGAGTTTAAATGTTATTGGGTTTAATATGCATCAAATAGTAAAATGAACAAAAAAGTTTTGAGGAATTTTTATTTCTGCAGTCATGGGTCAGAATTCTGAAATTTTAAGGACAAAATCACCAAAATCCATACAAGCTGAAACTTGATCAATAATTTATATTTAGTTCTATAAATATTATTTTGTGTATATGTTCCAGTCTCCATAATATTTTTCACAAGTACCAGCAAATAAAATATCCCATAATTTATCATAATTCAAAATACGAAGGGTGTAGAATTAAGCAACCTTGTCAGCAAAAATAACCAATTTCTCAAACCAGCAAATTATTGTGACTAAATTCAGTGAATTGATTATGTGCATTGTGCATAGTAAGCCTGTGTACATATGCAATCTTAGTGTTAATTAACTAAAATAATTTGGGACCTATATAAATTATCATTTATAGTGACATGACAAATATATAGAATTTAAACCAGTTGAGTAGGCCTAGTCTTATTTGCATCACTTGAAAGTAAAAATCACTCATCATTCATCATTTATTATAAAAAAAACCGATTAAAATAAATTAACATAATTGTACACTCTTAAAAATACTCAACCTTGAGTAAAATCTCTTTTGGATGGTAAAAAGCTAGGGCACAACCCTTCTAGCATGATCAATTTTGCTCAATTTGATTGAGTAACACGTTTACTCCGGTATTGTGCAAAATTTTACAAAATCATTTCCCCTTTTGCTGTGATTTTTGGTTTACATTGTGCTATTTTGGCTTAAAATGTGATTTATTATTTTAAAAAAACGTGATTTGGGTCAAAAACTTAGTTTTTGGTCTAAAATGTGATTTTTGGTCAATAATTTGATTTTGGTCAAGAATGTGATGTTTGGTATGGAAAGGGTTTTGGTCAAAAAGGTGATTTTTGGTCAAAATGTGATTTGTTTTTTTCTTGTAGGCCTATGTATGTTTTGTTTTCCTTCTAAAATATAACTTGTTTTGAAATTGGGAAACAGATGAATGATGTGATATTTATTTATTTCATATACACTGCCCACCTAAAAAAATCCGGACAAGCCTATTTTACATTTATAACATCAGAGAAGATGAGCTCATCTTCACCTGTATTTTGATTGCATTTTGTTCCATTCAAAGAATTAGCTAAAGTATGTTATCAACTCAGAGTCAGACAATCCATAGAGATGAATTCGTCTGACATTTGGTTTGTAATGGAACATTTTCCAAATGCAAAACATGTAAAAAAACTCAATGTCCGGATTTGTTAGGCGAGGAACATCATTTAAATATAAATTATTTTTAATAATAATAATAATATGCACTTCTTGATTTATGCTTTTGGATTTTTAAATGTATATTTAGAGTCCCTCTTTCAAATTTTATATTTATGTGTAATCTCGCTATATCATATGCTGGTCAAAATTTACATGATCAGAAAAAAACTATTATTGTCAAAATTTCTGTTTTTGGTGTCATGTTATTTATTAATCTAAAAGTATTTTGGCGACAAAAAAGACTGAAATCCCACCCTATTATACGGGCGGACCTTTCAACTTCAAGTAGGGTTGGGTGTTTTTGTACTTGTTTTTCCAGAGAGAGGCTATCTTGAAATTACACTAAAATATCACTGGTGAATTTTTCACAAACATATTTTCTATGATTTAAGGGAACTGGAATGAGCGTTTTGAGCGTTTCGACAGTATTTTTTGTGGGACATGAGAGCACATCAGACATATCGAATTGCAGTCTGAATACGAAGAATGTCTTTCTGATATCAAATAATTTTCATTTTATGAAAATCACGATATAATACATAAATTTTATGACAAATTAATAAAATTTGATATTTTTACATTTTGAGATATAACAGTCCTCGAAGTAAATTTTATAAATTTAATGATATATTCTTAAAGTGTATGTAGCTGGGAGGAAAAGCCGACGATCAGTTGAAAAAGGACCAAATTTTTTTTTGGTGTTTTACGAAAAAAAATCCATATCTTCAATACGAAAGGTCAAAATTTTCAATTGATCGTCGGCTTTTCATCCCACCTGCATACACTTCAAATATAAATCATCAGATTTATAAAGTTTACTTCGAGTACTGTTAAATATCAAAAATATCAATTTTGAACGATTTGCCATAAAATGTGTATTGCATTGCGAATTTCACAAAATCAAAATTATTTGATATCAGAAGGACATTCTTCGTATTCAAAATGCAATTCGATATGTCTGATGTGCTCTAATGTCCCACAATAAATACTGTCCAAACGTTCATACCCCTTCCCTTAAGCAAAATAAACGGTTTTTTTTTAATTCTCAAAAACACAAATTCCGGGTCGGTTGGGCCCATAGAGAAGGGTTTTTTCGTAGCCTTTGATACTATTAGTTATTTTTTTAATTTATTAATTTTGCAACATTTTATAAAACTTAACTAAATATTAACAAAAACTGATGCTAAACTTAAAATTTGTATCCATCATTGAAAATCAATCAATCCCTGAAATTAAACCTGTTATTAAAACCCCAAGCAACGATGGGTTGATTTGTCTTTAATACACAGAATAATATTTTCCCTCAGCTACGGTAGCACCCAAATCTGCTATCCTAAAATATTCTAAAAGCACAGAGTAAATTTGAAAACAGATAACACAGGGCTACATTTTGTACTGCATGGACATGATGGATGGAAGCCAGGTTTATGACCAATCTGTGTGTGTGCACTATCTATCTATGTGTGCAATGTACCATGAACAAACAATTACGTAATAGTATTGACTTTTGTTGAACCTCATCACTCCAACCAGAGAGTTTCTCTGCTCCTGGTAATTACTGTTTATAAGTGGTAATTTTCGCGTACAGTTATTTTCGCGATTTGGAGTTACAGAGACATTTTTGCAATTGTTATTTTTGCGATGCTATGTCTTGCCCTATACTTGCAATACATTATTATATATATTCGCGAGGTGTTAATTTCGTGGATGGAACTCCATTTGCGAAATCAGCTAAAATAAAACCCTCGCGAAGTGCGCTTGCTTTCTGTGAACTTGTTTTCATTAAGGTAGTGCACTTGCTTTAAGCTGTTTAAACTTTCATTGAGTAAAGAAACAGCTTATTTTCAGGGCAACCAGTTTTTTTTTTTTTTTTTTTTTTTGGGGGTTGACTTCATTTGAAATCTACACCCCTGTGTGAGAGACTAAAGTAATGTATTCCATACAGGGTGTATGTCTTTCAACTGGAATAGCCTAAAATGTGAATTTAATATCATATCATGACCTGGTATATGGCCGGATTTACCTTTAGATGGTCCTGTGGGCAAGGCAACATGATTGTCAGTCGAATGGCTTCAGTGGCGTTGCCAGCACTTTTTCAGTGGGGTGGGGGGAGGGGAGGGCAAGACAAATTTTAAGGGGGTACCTTTTGGCGACAAAATCAGTTAATGTTACAAATGCGCTTGAAGCGCGCGAAAACTTTTGGCATATTGAAGCTAAACTGGTGAAATATGGTACAAAAATGGAATAAATTCACGCGAAGCGCACAAAAATTGGCACTTTTTAGGTTAAAATGGCAAAATATAATGTCAATTTGGTCAGAAACACAAAAAGTCTTAAATGACGGGGCGGCCACCCCATCCCACAGGTGGGGGTAAGACTTTTCAAAGGGCTGGGGGCAGCTGTCCCCCTGCCCCTGGCTACGCCGCTGAATGGCTTTATCGAGTTGCGCGCAAAGTGCGGCAATTTGGCAATTTAATACTAAATGGGCCAAACTAGGGTTAATTTTGGTCTAAAATAGACCAAAAGGGAGATGCAAATTGTAAATTTTGTCACAACATATCGTCAACTGAGCAGGGAGGGTCTGATTCGCCACCCTGCGACTTGTTTCCCGTCAAGTTGATGTACCTTGCTCTTTTCTTTCCTATTAATAATTAGGGCTTACTCAACAAGAAAGTTGGTTGTCATGGTCATCACTTGGGCTGTCAATCATGATGATTATAACTAGTACCCACCACCAACTTGTGGGGATGGGAGACCCCCAACATACATATGCGTATACATAATGACAAATTGCATTGAACTGGAAGAGAATGGAATTCCTGATTGCACAAAAGGCTGGAAATCCCGACAAATTATTAATAAAACGATCTGGAATTCCAGCACCTCAATGGACAAAAATGTGGATTATTTTGTTGACCAGAGGCAAAAAGTCTGGAAATCCAACCAAGGATAAACACAATAAACCTGGAATTCCAAAACCCTCTATGCCTTCAGACTAACAAAATGGTGGAAAAATCTGGAAATTTTGTTGACCAGAGGCAAAAAAGTCTGGAAATCAACCAAGGATAAACACAATAAACCTGGAATTCCAAAACCCTCTATGCCTTCAGACTAACAAAACGGTGGAAAAATCTGGAAATTTTGCGCCAAGCATAGGCAAAATAGGCTGGAATTTGGAACAGCATAAGTAGAGTAGGCTGGAATTCCGAGCCCCAAAGACCACCAAAAAATCTGGATTTCCGTTGCCCTCTATAGGGGGGGTGCATGTTTTATCTGGAATAGCCCAATGTTAATTGTTAATGAGTGGTTTGATTAAGAATGAGTTACATTTATTTCATGGAGTAAATACGTTAAGTATCATATATTGAATAATGATGTGATGGTGAATGAAGGTATCGTTGTTGCTGTGCTACAGCGACGCCGCAAAGGTATCGCTGTTGCCGTGCTACAGCGACGGCGCGAAGCTAAACCTTTTATGAGGGGCCTACACCGACGGCGGTAAGGTAGACCTATTTCCGTAAGGCTACACCGACGGTGCAAAGGTGCACCTTATGTAGGCCTAATTGTTAAAGTTGTCATATTAGCAAATGAGTGTGGTGGAGGAAGGTATCGCTGTTGCTGTGCTACAGCGACGGCGCGAAGCTATACCTTTTCAATGGGCTACACCGACGGCGCGAAGGTGTTGTTGTTGCCGTGCTACAGCGACGGCGCAAAGCTAGACTTTTCGAGGGGCTAAATCGAGGGCGCGAAGGCATACCTATTTTCGTATGCTAACACCGACGGCACTGAGGTATACCTTATTTGGTCATGTCACCAAATGAATGTAGGGGAGGTAGGTATCGCTGTTGCCGTGCTACAGCGACGGCGCGGCGCGAAGCTATACCTTTTTACGGGGCAACACCGACGGCACGAAGGTATCGCTGTTGCCGTTCTACAGCGACGGCGCGAAGCTATATTTTTTTTACTGGGCTACACCGACGCCGCGAAGGTGTCGTTGTTGCCATGCTACAGAAACGGCGCGAAGCTAGACATTTTTGAGGGGCTAAACCGACGGCGCGAAAGTATACCTATTTCCATATGGTAACACCGACGGCACTGAGGTATACCTTATTTGGTCTTGTCACCAAATTAATGTAGGGGATCAAGGTATCGCTGTTGCCGTGCTACAGCGACGGCGCGAAGCTATACCTTTTTACTGGGCTACACCGACGGCGCATTACGCCAATGCGCGCGTAAACGGCGCAGAGCCACACGATTTGCGAGCCAGAGACCAGTGGACATGATAATAGGGAAAGAAGGAAAAATAATAATGGACAAAAAGGTACATGGACGGGTCACGGGATGAAGCGGTACTACTATAAAGAAAAATTAAATTTAAATGAGGACAAAAAGGTACGAGTAATTAGACCAACGGGTTAAAGTAACTAAATGAAACGGGAACGAAACAAAGAAGGAAAGAAACTATTCAGGAAATGTAAGAAAAAAAGAAGCTAAAATAATGAGAACAGAATTAAATAAAAAACATGGAAACGGGAAATCACAAGCAGCAAATATAAAAAAAAGATGCTAAAAGGAAATGTAAGAAAGAACAGATTTAGAAAATAATGGGAACTGGGTTAAATAAATAAATAACATGGAAACGGAAAATCACAAGCTAAGCAGAGGAAACTAAAAAAGAAAATGTTAGAAGAGACAGATTTAGATAAATAAAAATGTACCTTTTCAATGATTCTACCTGTTCAGTAATTCTTCCTGTTATAGTGAACGCTCCCATTTACTCATCTAGCGGGGACCCGCGCGAAGCGCGGGTATCCCGCTAGTGAATAATAATAATAATAACAGTCTCTTATATAGCGCCCTTAATCCAGAGGGTCTCAAGGCGCTTAACAAACTAAAAACCAAAGTACAACATAAAAATACCAGTCTACAATATACAGTCAAATCTTAGAAGAGGAGGAAGGTATCGCTGTTGCTGTGCTACAGCGACGCCGCTAACCTATACCTTGCCATTGGGTGAAGGTACCGCTGTTGCCATGCTACAGCGACGCCGCGAATGATATGATGCACTTGTGAAATGGGGAGTTGCTCGTTTGTTGACAAGAGGAAATATTAAGTTAAGTTGTTATTGGTAAGCACATAATGCACATAACTTAGTTTGCACCTGGTTGTCACTGGTTGGGGCATTTTATGAACGACGTATACACTGGTTTATGTGATTTCATAATTTCCAGATATTATATTTATAAATAAAAACAGGACCGTGACCACTGAAAAGTTAATTAAGAAGAAACAGAACTTTTGCACCTGGTTATCACTGGTTGGGGCTTTTTATGAACGACTTATACACTGGTTTATGTGATTTCATACTTTGCAGTTGTTATAAATAAAAACAGAGCCGTGACCACTGAAAAGTTAATTAAGAAGAAAATGGTCATACAGTCCCGACTAATTAGGTGAAAAATAAGCATCATAAGACATTTCTTTTACAAGTTCAACAAAACATTGTGAATGAAACAGAACTGTTATCTTCCATCTTTATTCAGATTTGTATTGAACGTAAGAACGCGGTCAATGTAAAGTAAAGCTTGTGAGTGGTAGGGGCGTTTTATGAACGACGTATAATCATGATAATTTTTATCATTTAGGCCTATACTTAGCAAGCTTCTTTTAAAAAGAAGAAATTTGGTACAAAAATCATGGAAATCGGTAGTAGGGTTGTTGAGAAATTGTCGTTCAAGGTTCACACGGCGATGTCGCTGTAGCCCTGCAACAACGATAACCTTCCTCATAGGCATCGCATTAATGGGTGAATATTTATAAAGTTTGTTTGTTTGTTTGTTAATTAATTCATTAATTATCAAACAGCGATGTCGCTGTAGCCCTGCAACAACGATAACCTTCCTCATGGGCATAACATTCATGACTGAATATTGATAAAGGTTAAGTTGTTTAAGAACGTTAATTAATTGATTAATTATCAAACGGCGAAGTCGCTGTAGCCCTGCAACAACGGTAACCTTCCTCGTGTGCATCATAATTTACATAATTATTATACGGTAATTAATGACTGAGTATTGTTAAAAGTTAATGTTTTTATTTAATGTTATTAATAATTATTTATCTCTTCTTTAAATCAGATAATTAATGAATGGAAACCGATCATTATGCAGATTTATGATTCCTGGCTGATTATGGGAAGCAAAGCAATAATTATGAATATTAATTAAATTTAAAATCTACTAATGTTCCTCTTCTTCATTATATAGTGGCATTATTAATTACTACAATGTTGTTTTGAATCTCTCTCGTTCGTTTATTTAATTTGCTGAATTAAGTGATTTATTTATTGCACTGAGTTAATCCATACATCATTCAATGTAATCCTATCATCGAGTTTCGCGCCGTCGGTGTAGCAGGGCTAAAACTAGGGTAGCTTCGACGACGGCCAAATGTGATATAGTAAAGCTTAGCCCCCAATGGTAATTTTCCATAGGCATCCAAATTATTGGGTTCCGGAGCCACTGTGTAGATCTACTCTTACTTCCATGGTTGGAAATGACAATAGCGATAATATTAAAGAATGCCGTGCTGCTATTAAATCTGCAATTGATCAATGTGAGGCTTTGAAATTAGCGCAATTATGAGAATAACTTGATGAAATTTAGCGCAATTATGAACCACATTTTGAAATTAGCGCAAACCATGAAAAAAAGCTTACAAAATATATAATGACACATTCTTCAGACTGATTTTTTTTACAAACGTATTACGAGTATTTTTCCCGGGGGGGGGGCACTTCCATGACAGATATGCATCATGTGCCTCAGGATAGACCCCCTTTTCAACCCGACTTGTACCCAATGACCCTTTTTTGTGTTATGGTCCTACCTATTACCCAATGACCCCCTTAAAAAATTCATGTACTCAATGACCCCTTTTCTATTTCCTGCTATACCCAATGACCCCCTTTTAATTCCCAAATTTAGGTGGTATTTGTGTTCTCCTCCAGAAATAATGAGATTTTTCACATTTCCAAGGTGACCAAGTTGTTTTTACGCAGTTTGGCACTTATTTATGTGTACTTAATGATACTCTTTTGGCAATCCTGTACTCAATGACTCCCATTTTACTTTTTGTTACCCCAATGACCATTCTTTTTTCAAAGTTTCATACCGAATGACCCCATTTTTATTCAGGTTGTGTACTGAATGACCTTATATTTTTGTACATTTGACCTGAATGCCCCCTACTTTTAACATGGCCGAGGCACATCCCTGCCATTTCAGATAGGGAGTGCCTCCCCCGGGGTATTTTTACCCCCTCAAAGTTTCGTTTATAGGACGTCATCGATCTTTTGGTTTGTTCCCTTACCCTCTGGCCAGTCCTGTACAATGATTTTATTTAGTCGATAATATATTATCGAGTAGAGCTCATGGAGGCAGCCATTAGCAGACCATCCATTGTCAGATGGCTGGATGATTTTCAGCTACACACACAAATGAATAGGAGAATTTTAAAAATGAATCATCATGACTTTTTGATAAACCGCGGCTTACGGCAAAAATTCTAAGCATTGTGTGATTCTAAATTTCTCATAAAATGCACAAAACAATATTTGTAAAATCTTTGTCGACAGATTAAAAATATTATCGAGGAAAATTTTCTGTAATATTGTTTTAAATTAGCACAAAATACAATTTTCTAAGAGGGCGCACCACCAAATCACTCCACGATTTATGTACCAGTGAAATTTGGTTAAAATAGTCCACCGCTTATTTCAGCTTGTTGCGGCTTTATTTTCTATAGATATTGTCTAAATTCGCTCGTTTTCAGCTCATTTGCTTCCGACAAGTGTCTGCATGAAAGAATCTGAGAAAAAATCCCAATATTTTATTTCAGAGGTGAAGTTTTGGCGCGAATTTGAACAACGTCCGGTTTCAAAAATTGAGTGATTTTTTAGGGTTAAATTTGCACCTTTTTTCTTTGCGAAAAAAAAAAAAAAAAAGTAGATGGTCACCAATATATTCTGTTAAAAGAATAATATTCTACACGTGATAAGCTTTAATTTGATACCAAACTTTTTGATCTATATTACGTTTTTGCAGTGACAAAACGCCATCCAAACGTGCGTATTTTCCTGTGTTATCCAATGGCGCAATCATTGGTGGTGCGCTCTCAAGCAGAAAAATGGCCACAGTTCCTATCTTGCCATTGAAAACTACAGTAAGACCACCCGCAGAGCTTCAAGCCACATGCCAGACATCCTGGCGCCAACTGCAAATGGCTGCGCCCATGTGATGTAAGTCGATAATATATTATCGACTTCATAAAATCATTGTACAGGACTGCTGGCGATGGGCTGGCCTGGTGTCAGATCTTACCCAGGAAAGATGACATTCCAATTGACATGAGGTCAACCCCATAGAAAAGCATATAAACTCAATTTTCCCAGGAACATTTGTGGTCAATTTTTCAGCCCCCCCCCCCTCCTTAGGAAGGTCAGAACTTTTAAGGTCCGGCCCCCCCATTTTGCATCAGCCCCCAACAAGTGTTTGTGAACTGTCCCTAAAAATCAACCAAATTTAGATTTGGGCACCTTTGTTTAGTGTCATGATAGACCGGGGCACTCCCATATATTGACATAGGGCCGTTATGTGCCCATGAAAAGACCCCGGTCATCATCATGAGTCGGCTGCGGAGCAGGCGACTACAAGCTTTCTCCAACTAATGCGATCTTGGGCAAGCGAAACAATTTTGTTTGGCTGCAGCATCCCTCCAGTATCTCCCAGGAGGTGCTGGACATACTGTAAGTACAGTGTGCGCGGCCGTCCTGGTTTCCTCTTCCCATGTGGTGGAATATAAAGCGCATATTCTTTCACAGGCTCGCCATCTTCAAGACGCAGTATAATTTATGGCCGAGAAATTTGAGTTGATGAATCTTGACTCTGGCAACCAGTGGAGTGGTGTTGGTCAGGTTGTAGATGGTTTCATTTGGAATCCGATCCACACGTTTGATGTTTAACATGATTCTGTAGCAAGATGTTGCAAATGCATTGATCTTGTTTTCCATGTCCTTGGTAATTACCCATGACTCGCACCCGTACAGAAAGACAGTAACACACGTTGTCTGAAACAGCTTGATTTTTGTTTCGATTGGCAGGGACGGGCTTCTCAGCTCCAAAGGCGTTCCAGTTTCCAGAAAGCTGCCCAGGCTAGTGCCTTTCTTCTTTTTAGGTCTCCAACACTAGAGCCCATCTTGGAACCCAAATACTTGAAGTCTGTGACATGGTTGATGGTACTACCATAGACTTCAAGTGGGCGTTACAGTTTGCAGTCATATATTCTGTCTAAGGTGCGCTGATGACAAGGCCTAGATCTGCTGCTACAGTTGCAGTCCTATTAGTAAGCTGTGACTGGGCCCGGGCTATGGAAGATTCCAGCAGGGCAATATCATCAGCAAAATCCAGGTCATTCAGCATCTTGGCAGGATATCTGCTTGACCGACGTGGGTAGGTAACAATTCCAGCGTCAATTCCAGAAGTTGATTTCATCAGAAGGTAGTCTACCAGGATAATGAACAGGAATGGTGCCAACACATCACCCTGAAGCACTCCAGTTGTTACTTGGAAAGGCTCTGAGATACTGCCATCTACCATAACGGCACTATTGGAGTCTTTGTAGAGCACCCGGATGGCATTGACCACAACCTTATAATGCCGCAGCACTGAAAACATGACGGACCTGTTGATGGAGTCTTAGCTAGGCTTTTTTGAAGTCCACAAAAGTGACTGTTAAGGGAAGTTGGTACTCCTTGAAGCCTTCCATGATCCTCCTCAAAATGTGGATTTGCTGAGCACAGCTGCGACCCGATCTAAAGCCAGCCTGGTTGCTTCTCAGTAAAGGATCAATGTGAGGTCGGATCCTGTTCAGAAGGATCTTGTTGTACACTTTTGCGGCAATGGACATAAGCGAAATACCACGGTAGTTTGTCATGAGAGAGAGGTCACCTTTCTTTGGTAGAGGAATGATTACATTCGTAACCCATTGACGTGGCGGTGTCAGCGTTGAGAATACTTCCATACAGAATTCGAGAATCATATCATTCATGCTATCCCTCCTCCCTGAAGTGCTTCTGCAGTTATAGCACAGTCCAATCCTGCTGCCTTGTTGGTCTTCATGGCTGCTATTGCTTCGACTACTTCTTCACGAGTTGAGGGCTCAGTGATAATAGGAAGCTCTTCAACAGCTGGTGCAGGAAGTTCTGAAGCTGCTGTCCCACTGTCGTTGTTAAGGAGTGAGCTAAAATATTCCTTCCATTCCTCAAGCAGTTCATGGTCACTGGTTGGAGCTGATCCATCTTTCTTTTTGACTTTCACCCCTTTCCTTGAGTTCTTCCCAGAAAGTGAGTGTATAATTTTCCAGGTGGTGGTATAATTCCCCATCTCGTCGGCCAGCTTCAGGTCTTCCATTATTGAGGGTAGCAAGCTCATCAAGACCCCGGTATTTTTGGCAAATCCTACACCCAATGACCCCGTTTTTCAGCAGCCTACACTGAATGACCCCCTTTTTTGAACAATTAGTCAAAATTGATATTTCAACGCGCTACGCGAGCATATTCAGCAAAACGAACGAGTTTAGTCTATTTTTGTACTGTAAAATTGGGTAAAAAGTTATTTTTGATTGTGAATGATATGAAAATTTTGTTCGCTCACATACAAAATCACCATGATTTTTTGACGTTGCCAACACCGAATGATCCCCTTTTTTCTGAAAATTTCTACACGGCCGATAGACCCCTAGTTTCCGCTGGTGGGCACAGGTACGTCACTTTCATATTCGAGAGCCTCCCCACCCCGGGGTCATAGATGTGCCTGCTGCAGTGCTCCATGCTAGGGGTGCACCGCGACCGCACCGACACGCCGCTAGTCCGACTACAAATTCGTCAGTCCGAAAATGAAAAACACTCCGCTAGCCCGAAAAGAGCATGCGCTAGTCCGAAAATGAAAACTGCAGTTCAGTCCGACACGCCGCTAGTTCGAATCCGAAATGCACGGTGCTAGACCGAATCTGGAAAACACTTCTTCAGTCCGACACTACGGTAGTCCGAATCCGAAAATCTCGGCGCTAGTCCGAAATTGGAAACCATAGCGCTAGTTCGAAAACCACATCTGATTTTTTTTCAGCCAAGTGGAACAACCAGTTGTCATAGCTGAATTACGGTACATGGAGAAACCAAATACTAGTAAAATATATTAATAATAGTAGTAACATACTAGTTGAAATACTGGTAATTCACTGCAACTGGTTTCAACTGTTTTTTCAACCGAGGCACTCGCATAGGCTTCTAGAGGTCGGGTGAACGCGAAACTCTATAAAATAATTAGCAGTCAATTATGAACGAAAATACGACAATTTAAGAACAATAGTTTCTATAATTCCGACATCAATATTGGGACCATTCAGGCCCGTACACAGGATTTTTTTGGGGGGGCGGGGTGCTGATCTTCCCCAAATTGGACCTTTTTTGACCAAATTCTGAAATTTTGGGACTTTTTGTATACTTTTGCAAATTTGGAGAGGTGCGGTCGCACCCCACACCCCCCCTAGTACGGGCCTGGGACCATTGCAACAAATGAGGTGTCATAATGCGCAGAAATAAATTCTGCTTTGACTGCATATTCCAAATTTGGCATACGTTCAGTCGTTTAGGAACAATGGCCATTATCTAAAGAGCTCTAAAGGGAGCAACACTTGTACTTGTAGACGTTTACAAAGATAGAAGGCGCACATGCGCCCTTCGGGGATATGGGGCGCGTCCAGGGCGGTAGTAGGGTAGGGGGATAATAGGGGTAAAAACACATTTTTTGGAATTTAATTACACCCACTTCAGGGGTGGTGCATTGGGTAATTTGAGAAACCTACATACCAAATTTGGGCATATTGCATGAAAAAAACCTTTGCCCCCCTGCCAAAAAACGAAATGTACAATTTACCCTATCCATTACACACAAAATCCCCATTGCACGAATCTATATTACACAATGTACTGCTATTTGATCTGGTTGCAAAGTGCTAGCAACATATGTGTTCTAAAATATTTGATGTGAGTGATTTGTTCGTGTCCTGAACCAGGTTGGAAACATCATTATAATGTATATTATGTAATAAATACCCCCCTTATGTAGCATCCCACTAAAGATAAGGGGTTAATTCCACTGTATAGTATAGCCTATAGATGTACTCCCTGGAAACACCAGCAGGTCAGGTCCTTTGTGGCACTCATACTACACTGGGCTTCAGCAGTGCAATGAATAAGGTCATGAGGTTGGTAGAAGTAGATATGAAGATGGAACAGGTGTTGAAGGGTTTCATGGTAGATCTAGAGTTAGACAGTAAGAATGCCGGTCTAGCAGGGCCCCGGGGGGGGGGGCACTCCAACTTTGGAGGTGACGCGTATGTAGGGCTGTTAAGACCCCCTTTTTCAGCATCGCTGTCACCCAAAGACCCCATATTTTTTTACGAACACATGCTCTGTCACCCAAAGACCCCCTATTTTTCCATTTGATCTGTCACCCAAAGACCCTTGCAAGTTCAATTTGAACAGCAACTTTCATTTATCACTGATTTTGTTACTTATTTTGAAAAACAATGAAATTTGAAGCCATTTAGAACTAGAAATTCGATTTTCGAGGTTTTTGTGGCGCTGTTTCGGCTCTCACCCAAAGCTTCCATTTTAAAAAGGTCATGTTCTCCCCCAATGACCCCATATTTTTTACATTTTGCGCTCCCCGAATTCCAAAAATCATGCTCTCACCCAATGACCCCATATTTTTTACATTTTGCTCTCACCGAATGCCCCTTAGTGCGAAAGTGCCAGCCCTACACCTATATCCATTTCATATTGAAGTGCCCCCCCCTGGAGCAGGGCAAGCACTGGACATGTGCCTCAAGCTGGCCGGTAGCTCCTGAATACTCTCACAAACCTTGGAACCGCTACAAGGAATTCCTTCTCTTCCTAGAACAAAGGCATGTATCCAGTGTACTGCTTGCCTACCAGGATAGCAGATTTGGATGCCTCTACAGGGCAGCAGCAGTCCTAATCTATAGCTATGACCACTTGACAGAGTTCCTTAGTCAGAATCCTCCCATCAACAACCGCTTTAGCCTGCCTTCTATGCTAGAACAATAGAGAAAGATGCTACCCATGCTCAGCTCCAAAAGGACTGCATACAGGTTTGGGTTAGCCTATCAGTGAAGACTTCATCAAGCCTGAATAGATGATCTATTCTCTGGTTTGAAGAAGACCTATCATGAGGAAGTCCTCTACGCTGTTTCTGAGCTTGCTGAGGAACACATTGAAGAAGTGAAGCAGCTAACCCACTTTATATGCTACCCCGCCTACCTGCAGACTGTCCTAGCAAGGCAGAATAAGGACTATGGGATTGATGTGGAAGCATTCCCAATGGAATATCCTGTGAGTGACCAAGAAAGTGACATTGATGCAACACCGATTCAAAATATTGGCATGGAGAGACAATGTGGGACAGTAGATTACATGCAGAGAAAGTTACGCACATTGAATGCAGTCAGCAGGTCAGTCATACTTCAGAAGAGCCAGGAACTGAGAGCAGGGCAAGTTCCTTCCTTCCGCGGCTTCAAGACAGCAGCAGAAGCTAATCGGGAGCTTGAACTCAACTGGAGTATATACATGAAGGACAAATTTGAAGTAGGTGCAGAACAGAGACAAGAAATGGATCAAAGGAAAGGTAGAGGCTGGACATGCTGGACAGGCTCAAGTCGCGCGGTGGTCCCTTCACGGACAGTGTGGACGTTGAGACCTTTCTAGCAGACCCAAGTGTGGACGGTGGCACAAAGCAACAGAGGATGAAGCTTGAGATACAGTTTGCCAGAGAAAGTACCACTCGCCTTCCTAAGGTAGACCCCATTTTCAGAATAATGGTAACACTGTCGAGTGGAAAGCGGAAATTAAAATTTGCGCAGGAGTTTGGGGATGCCCTCGTGACCAACCTGGGGAGGAGAAGTGGCAGGACACTGTTATAATTATTATGAGAACTTTCAGCAGACTCTCGACAAGCTGGCTTCTTAGAGCAATTGTTTATATCAAGAAGTGAATATCATTTAACAAGGTGACCATACTTATCAGTTTATTTGAAGTACACCTACTTATCAGTATATTTGAAGTCCCCATGTAATTACAAACTATACACTTTCTGTATTTGCAGACCTAGGGGCACATGAGAGTGGTGTTGACCCAATGACCCCCATAAAATGGACATATATTCTGAAATTTTGAGGTCTTAGGGTAGTAGTGAGGTCTGAAGACCCCCAAATCTGTTTAAAATACAAATCTGTTCATGTGAGGTTAAGTAGTATACACAATTACCTTAGTCAATTTCATTAACGTGTTATCCTATTGACTCCTGTACTAATCTATACAGTTTTTGGGTGTTTTGGGGGAAAAGTTTGATTTACAAGGGGGAAAGGTTTTTTTTAAAGCCACAACATTACTGATGGTCTCAAATGCTTGTATTGATGGTCTTAATCATTTCCCAAGTGGGTGTCTCAAAATTCTGACCTTGCCATTTATCCCCCCAGGCTAGCGGTAGCCCGTTTTCTTGGGATATTTCTATGATCTCCTTTGCTACAGCTGGCTTTTCATTTGTGTGGGGGAAATTGGTGTGAGCAGTTCCTGATCATTATCATACAGGAACTGTTCCAACCCTCGTCATAATCGTCTTGTTGGTTTAAATTGCTATTTTTCACCTTAGCTCACTATTTTCGCGAAAAAAGGATATGATTTTCTCTTTTGCCAATCTTACAAAGTTAGCCTATGATTTAAGTCACATTAAGGTATTAAGGTGGCACTACACCCCTTGATAAATTTGTGACTATTCTTGCATTTTTCTCAAAAAATAATAACACACTGGTAACAAAAGTTATGTATATTATAGGGACAAGGAAACCAGTTTAATACCGTACTTCACTGGAATTTCAGTGACTCAAGACAAGCGGTACGTTATTTATCATGTTTATAATAAGAATAAGAGGTACCGCTAGAATATACCTCATTAACATATGAACCAATTGTCTTGAATCACTGAAATTTCAGTGAAGTAATTGGAATCCTTGCCCCTATAATATACATAACTTTTGTTACCAGTGTGTAGTTATTTTTTGAGAAAATTGCAAAATTAGTCACACAATTTATCAGGGGGTGTAGTGAAAAAAACCCAAAAAACAGAAATAGTAAAAAACACAATATTTTCATAAATTGTAAAAAAGAAAAAATTGTACAAAACGTACTTCATAATAAATGTATGACAAATTGATTGGCTTTCAAAGACATCAATAACTTACCAAATACTAAATAAAATGGTCAAAATAACAATATTTAGAATTTTCGTTTTAAATGGGTATTTCTCACACCTTTTCATACACTATATTCACGAAGAATAATATGCTTACAGTCCACAACAATATTGTCTCTTACGAACGATACGAACATGTGTTTTACGCCACAAAAGATTTCAAAACATTTGGAAAAAAATTGGTAAATTGGCACATTTGTTCAAATTTGGACTTTTAACACTAAAAGTATACTTCACATGAAAATTATTACAAATGTATTGTCATGGACAGTTACAAAGCTTCAATTTGACACCAAAGATATATCAATAGCTCACCAAAAATTAATACTGATAAACTGGTAAAAATAGTGATTTTTAGAGTTGCATTTCTAATCTTTAAATTCACTATTTTCATGAAAACAGACATGTTTCTAATCAAGAGAATAATTGTCTATTAGAATAACCATACATAATAATGTTTTTAAAGATTTCAAAACATTTGATAAATTTGATAATTTTAACACTTCATATGAAAAAGATTACAAATTGATTGTTAAATGGGAGTTACAACGCTTACATTTGACACCAAAAAGACATCGAAAGCTCACTATACTGAAAAAATGTAAAAATGGTAATTATTATTTTTATTGTAAACGGAGGTTTTTGGTAAAAATTCTCACCTTTCAATTCACAATTCCTGGGAAAAAAGACATGTTTGTAATCTGAAGAATGTTGTCTCTTAGGCTAATCACGCATAATTACGAGTATGTTTAACATGTTTGAAGTCACATTAAAGATTTCAAAACATTTGAAAACCCAAATATCAATAAAAAACATGACTTGCTCAAATTTGTTTTGTTTTTCAAACAGTATGCATGCAATGCATGTTTGAAATTTGACCCCATGACCTTTTAAGAATATATAACTATTTTTTGGAGCAAGGTACATGTTCATATTTGTCATCAGTTTTTCTGGTACTTTTTTCAGCCGAGTTTAGTATAAGGCTTAGTTTGCCTATTTTTTGAGGTCGGTCGGAAAGGGTAATACAGGTCCCTGGGGCTGAGGTCCCTATCCCCTCCGGTTCCTAAGCCCATGTATATCAATCAATCACATCGCAAATAATTGGCCTGTTTGGCCTATGATATTATCGCCTGCCATCGCACAGCTGCACCGCACAGCGCAGCACATGTTATTACATAATAATGTGACAGCAACATACACGACGCACACACTGGCCTTACATAATAAGCTAAGCTTTACATAATTTAAGTTCATGTGCAGTACAATAAGGCACACGATTTCGTAATCCTAGTTATGAAACAGGCACCTCTTATACAACATAATTATCAGCCGTTTAATCTGTGGAATCTAGCCGGCTGCGGAGGAGACCAATGTAGTCTCCTCCGCAGCCAGTTTGGTTACGCTCCTGAGGGAGCGGAACCAAACTGGCTGCTGTGGAGACTAGAGACCAATGCCGGATACTAATTCCACGCACGCGCATTTTGTACTAGCTAGCCACGCGCCAGATCCCTGCTTCTCTGTGTAAACTGAAAGTAGTTCATGCTTGCGCTATAGGCTACAAAATGTATACTACTAGTACTACTAGCTACTACATGTACTAAAGTACTATTTAGAGCGAACTACAAAATATGATCATTCAATATAGGCTTAGGCTGTAGTATTAATTGGCACTGTACAGGACAGGTTCAAAGTACTCGGCATTAATGCTTTTAAAAATAAATATAATTATGCTTTTATGCTTTTATAATTTTAAAATAATATCTATTATAAATAGTGATATGCTATAAAATGTTAATGTTTCAGATAGCTTAAAGGAGTGTTTCGTGATCCTAGCAATCTCTTTTTATGACATTTTTCAGTAGATATCCACGAAAAAAGCCTATTCCCAAAATTTCAGTTGAATCCGATTTTGCGTTTGCGAGTTATGCATGATTTAGTGTATTACACTGCTCCATAGACAATGCGTTGTAATTTCGTTCTGGTGCACCAGAACGGAATTCAAATTTCACGATATCTTTGCAAAACGAATTTATCTGCAAGAAATATTTTGTACATAAACATTATGTAGCCAGAGGTTTCCAGTGATATAAAAATCTCAACTTTTTTTGAGAAAAGTGGGGGATGAGGCTGTGGATCACGAAATGCCCCATTAATAGTAGACTACTCCGTAGTCCACTTGCACATTGTGCATACTCTGGATATTGTATTTAAGCTTAAAACTCTGATTTAATTAATGTGTGCACAATTGATAGATTTTTACAACTGATCTTTTCAGTCACCGTACTCCCTCTGTTTGTTTAGCTTCCCAAGATTTTTTAACTCGGATAATAAACTGGCAGATTCTAAAATTAGAATTGTTCAGTATTGAAGTGCCATTATAATTATGCCATTGGGTCAATCCATGTCAATTCACCCAATGAGTTAAACCTGACCTCCTTCAAATTTGTTCTAATTTGGTATACAAGTTGATTTTGGCTGCCAAAGCTGATATTTTAAGTTTGAGCTTAATCGGACTTATGGTTCTCCCGCTACGGCCGGCCCAATTTTTGCGATTTCTGCGAAAAATGGCGCGGCGGCAGAGTTTCCAATGACCATATCTCCGCAACCGTATGACCAAATAAGCTGAAATTGGTGTCATTGGAAAGCTAATGTCATAAAGAATCCAAATCTGTCATTATTTAATAAATATGAGCAAGTTAAAATTGTATAACATTTTGCCCTTTACTTTGACCTTGAATTTGACCTTGTGGATCACGCGACTCCGAAACAAAAGTGTGCTCAAATTACACCCCCATATGTTTTCTACAAAATATATAAAAATTAGAGGTATAATATGTTTTGTTTTCATACAAGCTTCTCTCAAAGTTAGGCAAAATGTGATTTTCCATTGAAGCACAGTAAACCACAATACTGAACTTAGCACTGAATAGTCAGTATGCAAAGTTCAGTATTGTAGTTCACTGTGTGTTTCAATAGGAAATCACAGTTTTGCATTAACTTTGAGAGAAGCTTGGAGGAAAACAGAAAATATTATATATCTAATTTGTTTATATTTTGTAGAAAACATATGGGGTGTAATTTGAACACACTTTCGTTTCCGTGTCACGTGATCCACACGGTCAAATTCAAGGTCAAATTCAAGGCAAAAGGTTATACAATTTTAACTTGCTCGTATTTATTAAATAATGACAGATTTGGATTCTTTATGACATTAGCTTTCCAATGACACCAATTTCAGCTCATTTGGTCATACGGCTGCGGAGATATGGTCGTTGAAAAATCTGCCACCGCGCCCTTTTTACGCAGAAATCGCAAAAAATGGGCCGCCCGTAGCGGGAGAACCGTAAGTCCGATTAAGCTCAAACTTGAAATTTCAGCTTTGTCAGCCAAAATCACCTTGTATACCAAATTAGAACAAATTTGAAGGAGGTCAGGTTTAAAATTACATTTTATTTGGGTGATTTGAAATGGAATGAGCCCATTATGATATGTTGCATTCAATAATATAAGCCTACGTATACTTTACTTTTACTGTCACAAATATAATTATATAAACTTTTTCATAACCATTTTATACTAGTATTTTGATGTAATAAATATCAGGATAATTTCGAGTTCAACTGAATGCGTTCATCATGATATAACATTTTTATTTATCAAAAATCTATGGCATAGTTTAGCTTAATAGGGGCAGGTCTTATTTGAAGCAGCTCACCTTTCTGAGCATGTTGACACCTTTAATTAAAGTATTTTTAAATCTTACCTGCAAATAATAATTCAACCTGATTTAAATAAAATCATGAACCCGTACTCCTGTCACTACATAAAGTCAGCATTTATCCTTGATTATTATTTTATAATATTGGTTTATGATCATCTTAATCTTGTCTAAATAGAACAAATATGCAATGAACCAACCAAAAGATACAGCCATGCAGTAGACAGACAGTCAGGAGTCGGCCTCTAAGAGGACAGAGGGCAGGTCTCTAGTTCGATTCCACAACCATACATTTCACTTGTTTTATTGCAGTATCATACGAATGGTTCCGTGGATCATCGGCCTCCTGGTAGACATATTTTATTTAAATGATACACATCAAAAGAGGTGTAAGGCAGGGTTATACAAAATCTTCAAAAATATTCACAGCTGCCATGGAAGAAATGTTCAAGAATGTAGACCCAAAACCGAGAGGAGTCAACATTGACGGAGAATGGCTAACAGACCTGAGATTTACAAACGGATGTTGCATTAACTGCTACAGTTTGATCATCCCGTAATCAGCGGGCCTTATAACATCGTGGATTAATATCAATATATTTTATTTTTAGAATTGGCTTGTGGCATCTCTCCAGAAGCATCACAAGTTATTTATTGAAGTCCAATAACTTTCTTTAACACACAAACTATAGACCATAGAAGTCAACTTTATCACTCTTAATGCTTAACGTCGGTCTGCTTTTCGGCGTACTGATAAAAGCCTAACAATTCCCGCCGATTATGAGCTGATCAAAGTATACATCAGTTGAAGATATGGAGGCGCAACTTAACAGCTTCAACAAGGAGAAAGTTAGGACTGAATATACACAAGGAGAAGACTAAATTCACGACAAACTACCAGACAAACAAGACCATTGAAATTGAGAATGAATAGATAGTAATGATGGAAGACAACACGAGAGAAGAAGTTATGCTAAGAATAGAGGCTGGCTGGGGCCGCTTTGGCTGACGTCACGAACAAATCCTATGCGACAAACGATTGCCAATGACACTGAGGACAAGAATCGTCAACCAGTGTGTGTTACCTACAATGACCTACGGGTGTGAAGCCGGTTGTTTGATATGATTTTCTAACAAAACATTATCATAATGTTCAATTCTAGACCTGAATAATGCCAGCAGTTGTCACACTAATCAATTGTGTTTTGTAGCAATAATTAACATATTATTTTCCTTTCTATATTCAATTATTCACCTTGTCCCGCTATAAACTGCAGATTTGTGTGCAAATTGAGGGCGCTATTTACATATGTTTTAAATTAAAATTAGCCAAATAGTATGAGTTATAACTTACATTTCATGATAAAAGATTTTGAAAATTCCCTTGTCATTTATTATAGTCTGTTTGCTGATGTTCTAATACCATTTTACAAGTATCTACCCCTTGTAAAGGTGCAATCAAGATTTGAGATAAATGGCGCCATCATTGTTCAACTTTTCTTAAAGATGACTCAGTTTTACATGCTATCAAGCAACTGACAGCATCAAAGATTTTGGAACAAAATCTCAAGGTAGCACAGCGTCGAGTCCTATGTGCATAGTGATTTTCATCACTTTTGTATTCCTATTGATCCGTGATGTTTTTGCAGGTTTAACACTTCTGTGGGCCTTGGAATTGGTAATTTTTGGCTATCGAACTTTACCTACTTCTATGCCTACTTTTGTTGTTTTTTGTCCCCCTCTGCATACCGTCTAGTCTGTATTTTGTTTCCCCACATCACGTTGGTATACCTTGCTCTCTTTCTTTTCAGTTGTTCGTATATTCAAGGTATCCTTTTGTATCATTTATTGATCCTTGATGTGTTTTGTGTCCTTGTCCGTTGGATTCACCATTACCCACTTTTCTCCGAAAGACCCTTGATTTTTGATAATTTCAGCTCTAAAAGACCCCAAAGTTGCTCATTCCGTGTATTTTAGGCGATTTTCAACCAGAAAGCCAAGAAAAACCCTCAATTTTGTTCGCAGCTCCAAAAGTCGAAATTTTACTTGTTCGCGGCTCCAAAAGACCCCTTTTTACAGGTACGCCGTCAGCTCCCAAAGAGGCTACCACCTCAAAATTCCGGGGGAACATACCCACCAATTTTTTATGTACGGGGATGATCTTGCATTGGCATTGTGATGTGCCCTGAGTAATTTAATATGATTATTTATCTTTGTTTACAAAATTAAGAGTTACTTCCATGAGATGGGAAATCAAGAGTTTGTAAAAACATATTGGGATCCCCCAAATCACTGTAAACAAGTCAGAAATATATAGTTATGGATTGGGTATTCCCCTGAGATTGTAAAGTGGATATGACATCATATTGGAATTCCCCACAGGAGGTTATGTAATGTGAAAGGTTAATGTTTATAATTATTTTATATATTGGGATTTTTCAGATGTTTGGCATATAAACAAATGTGGGCCTAAACACAATTCTTCACAGTGTTATAGTGTTGTTGTGGACTAGCTAATGTGCTAACAGTCCACATGCCTTCAAAGAAAGGAAATTGCGAACCAGACATATAATAATGTAATCAATGTAGCCTACTACTATCCAGTGATATCGGAGAAGATCTAGAATACGTCAAAGTGCATACCTCTTCCGAGAAAGGAATATATTCTTCTGTCCACTTGCTGAAGTCTGGTTTATGAAACAACACATCTGTCAAAGTAAGTGGAGATAGTCATCTGTGTGAGGATTTTATGCAAAGGATATAAAAGTTTTCAGTGGACTTCGATCACTGAACAGTGATCTTCGCAGGATAAGTTAACCAGGACATACATCAGAGCTTATCTGTCTGATTGTACGTATTTTTGTTCACTCACAAGATTAGTGTAAAACAGTAAAACCATACTTTTTTTATTAAAAGATTCAGATATTGTTAACCTAAAGACCCATTCAGTTATCCCAGCACAAGTGTAAAAAAATGTTTATAAATTGCTTAAAAGTGAAGGATATAAAGTCATTGAAATTGTCATTTGGTATTTTTGAAATTAAACATTTGGCAAAAAAACAAAGAAAACAGCAGTATTGACGAAGTTGGAGGAACATTCAAATAGGCCTTCATGTATCTAATGTATATACTGTCAGTATATAAATAACCGATTCAGCCTTAAATACACAGCTTTGAACCAATAGCAGGCTGTACAATAACAAAAATGTACCATAATCTGAATTTTGATGATTTTTACGATCGTCCGGATGAGCAAATCAGTGAATGGGTCTTTAATTAAACCCCTGGAATTAAACAGTGTTTTGGCCTTGAGTAATTAAGCGACTCGTAACAGCGTATGAAAACTAAGAATATTCAAGCTTTATTACAGTGTTGACCTTGACCTGACCTTGAACATTTTTCGCACTTACATGCACTAACATGACTAAATATTTCGTCTGAGAGATTTTCTGAGAAATACCGATGAAATGGGAAAAAGGCGGAAGATGGGGGTCAGCAAATTTCAACAATATTTTGGCAATTTAGTAAGTTTGGATAAGTGTTCACAGTAATCAGGTTTAAAAATCTGGTATGCCCCTCCTAGGAAATATGGGACCCCTAAAATATGCCCCTGACACATATTTCCCTGACTTGTAAAATACCGTTTTATACCAATTTTGAGCAATATTTTGGCGCCTAAGACGACCATTAATGAAAGTAAATTTTTGTACACGAAATCTTTTATCCTTCGTCTTCTTGAAAAAATATAAAACAATAAATATTTATATTGGGATGTTCCATTTATTTACAGGGGAGGGGCCCATATTTCACATTTTACAACTTTTGAAAAAAACTGAAATATCCCTCTACTTTGTGACGTCATTGTAAGAGTTCCCCAATCTTTTTCAAATTGTTCATTACAGGAGAGAAGCTCTGTACATAGGTTATTCATATAATGCAATAAAAATCATGGAGACTTCTTTACTTTTCAGAGAACACAAACATGTATTTCCCCAATATATGGCATTGGTATAATGATGCTGTATATTACACCAACATCAAACGTATGATCTCTTCACTGTATCAGTCCCTTATCTTGAGTCAATAGTCAGTTATTGCTTTGAAGAGGTGATCACCACATTTAAGAATACAAACCAAGTATATGGGTGCTTCTCTTTTACAGCACATTGGTAAAATCGCCAGTAAATAATGCTCCATGAACTCCCAAACGCGTATTTCCCTGACTTGTAAAATGCGGTTTTATACCATTTTGAACAATATTTTTGCACCTAAGACGAGCATTTATGAAAGTAAATTTTTGTACACCAAATCTTTCATCCTTCGTCTTCTTGAAAAGATATAAAATAACAAATATTTATATCGGGATGTTCCATTTATTTACAGGGGAGGGGGCCATATTTCACATTTTACAACTTTTGAAAAAAGAAGTGAAATATCCCTCTACTTTGTGACGTCATTGTAAGAGTTCCCCAATTTTTTTCATATTGTTCATTACAGGAGAGAAGCTCTGTACATAGGTTATTTATATCATGCAATAAAAATTATGGAGACTTCTTTACTTTTCAGAAAACACAAACATATATTTTCCCCATAAACGCATTGGTATATAATGATGCTGTATATTACACCAACATCAAACGTATCTTTTCACTGTTGATCAGTCCCTTATCTCGAGTCAGTTACCTTGATTTATTGCTTTGATGAGTTGAGCACCACATTTAAGAATACAAACCAAGTACATGGGTGCTTCTTTTTTACAGCATATTGGTAAAATCACCAGTAAATAATGCTCCATGAACATATAGGCCTATATGTTATCGTTATCACGATTATTATGATAATCACAAGCTCCTATTCTGACTTTTAATCATTTTACATGTATCATCACTTTGGGTATAGGAACTAGGCCTACAAAGGGCCCATGCCACAAAAGTACAAAATCCTATTAACATTGGGAGGGGGAGGGGGTAAATCATAATACTAGTAGTGGGCTTTAATTGGTCATGTTTTGTTTTTCTTAGGGCGGGGTGTGGGTGTGTGGGGGTGTGCGTGTATGTGTTTTATTTGACTTAGGCCTATCTCAACATGAAATGAAAAAATGGTCTGCGGTCCACAAAAAGGGTGGGCCTACCGGGCAAAAATCCATTTTGACCAAATGTACCCTTTTTTTTTACTCTAGACTTAGAACCATGCCCGTAAACCTCATATTATATATAAAAGCTAGACAACAGTTTAAAAATTACATAACAATATTGATATTAATGATGAAATAGAAAAATAACATACTGTTAAAAATGAAACATGTAGATAAATTGTTTGCTCTTTTTTTTTACATTTTATATTTTGGTTTATTCTATATTTTTGATATATAGTGTAAGCTATTCGGATAATTCAAAGGGAAGGCAGTTTCCATGGCAACAGCCATTTATACTCATTCAGTCATTTTTAAGCGAATTTACCCCGTAACATGTGGTCAAATTTAGCAAATGTCCCGGTAAATAAAACATTCTATTTTATTAATCACTCAAATGGATATGAATATGAAATTATTTAATACAAGAAAGGTACGGTAGACCTTCTCCGAATTACTGCGAACGGAGCCAGTTTTGATAATAGTTTTGGTATCGAAAAAGTAGCGTCACTTTTCAACAGTTTCAATAAAAAAAATCTGATTCTGTAAAGATAGCCATGAAATTAAAGTTTAAGGGCTCGGCGATGTTTTTAATTATTTTTTGGGACCTTAGAACATTTTGAATACGAGGAATGTCCTTCTGATATTAAATAATTTAAAATATATATTTTAAATTCGTGATATAATACACATTTTATGGCAAATTATTAAACAATTATATATATATTTTTTAAATTTAACAGTCCTCAAAGTAAATTGTATAAATATGATGATATGTACTTAAGGTGGTACTATACCTCTTGATAAATTTGTGACTATTTTTGTTTTTTTTTCATTAACTAATAAAACACTGGTAACAAAAGTTATGTATATTATAGGGGCAAGGAATCCAGTTACTACACTGGAATTTCAGTGACTCAAGATAAGTAGTTATTGATTTATTGATCAAATATTGGTTTTCCCTCATTTTTGTCTTTAACTCCACAACTGTTGTCTGTGCTGAAATAAGTAGTTGTACTCATTGCCCCTATAATATACATATCTTACTTGTCACCAATGCACTATAATTTGTGAGAAAAATGCAAAAAATAGGCACAAAATTGGCCAGGGGTGTAGTACCACCTTAAAGCCGACGTTCAATTGAAAATTTTGACCTTAATCTGATATAGATTTTTTTCCCAAAACACCAATGCAGGTTAGGTTTTTTTGGGAAAAATCCGAGCCCTTAAATGAAAATGTATTCTTTATTTAATACAACTAGAGAGGATGTAAAAATTGAAAAATAAATATTGCCACGCATGGTAGAAAATGCCACCTAAAAATGTTGATTTTTACATGCTTTGCAATATGATGGAGCATGGAGAGAGAGAGGAGGGAAGAGAGAGGACGAGGAAGAGAGAGAGAGAGAGAGCTCATAGGAACCTCAATACAAATCCCAAAATCAATTGAATGTCAGCAGCATGATTGGTATTTCTAAAATTAAAAATCATAGATAGATAAGCATTTTTATGTTTATCATAATAACACCCCTACTTGGATGAATGTATCATTCCAATATTACTATTGTCTTTGTTGTTCACTACATGTGATAGAAAATAATTGTAGGCTATATTTACCTCGGAAGAAAGAGATAATATTCATTTGAGGATGCATATAACATGATGCAATTTTTAAATCAAAACAGCGGGAATTTTAGTACTGACACGGGGTATTGACACCCAACAAATAATGGAATAGTCCTTTTCTAAGCATTTCTACAGCAAAATTTAGGCCCCAAACTTATTACGCAACAGTATTGTTGATGTTGTTTACTTCTAATATGCTCACTTTTTATCCAATTTCTTTTCAAACATGGAAATTCACCGAACATGAGTTTATAGCTTAGAAATATCACGGTTGCATTTTCTGAAAAAGGGCATGAAATAAGATGTGCTCATTTTAAAACAGAAAAAGTCTCCATGATTTTTATTTGCTCAATTGTTTGGCCTATATTTACTTTATCCAACATATCAATAACTTTTACAAAAATATTGGGGAACTCTCACAATCCTCTTGT
The DNA here is from genome assembly GCF_039555335.1 of Amphiura filiformis. NCBI lineage: Eukaryota > Metazoa > Echinodermata > Ophiuroidea > Amphilepidida > Amphiuridae > Amphiura > Amphiura filiformis. The sequence goes on from NC_092629.1 coordinate 8,682,849, forward strand.
AAACTTGGCTTCAAAATTGGGATTTTTAACATTTATAAAATTGCTGAAAAGGCCATTACACCCCTCTCTGAAAATGGAACAATCAGAAGAATTTGTAATTGCTCTGTCGAGACAAAATGTGCATAATTACTGTGAAATATAAATAAATTGTCTGCAAATTGGTGTTATTACGTGGCTCTAGTCGAAAGTTAGCGCATAGTTCGAGGTTTTTGTGTCTGAGAAGACAATCATAGGGGTTCATTTTGAAGGGGGTCCAGTATCTCCCAGTGGGGGGTCCTCAAATTTTTTTAATACCTCCACTGTAAATACTCATGGACACATGTTTGATTGACAAAATATGAACAAAATTTGCTGACCCCCATCTTCCACCTACCATCTGAGTCTATCGGATAAACTCTCTTAATCCAATAGACTAAAGAACAAACCATAGAAAGCGATTCACGAAAGGTCATTTAATTCAAATCTGCCTCCAGAAGACATGATGCCTAGGCCTGTATTTTTTTGTCAATGGTATTGAATTTTCATATCCTCATACATTATGGCAATTTCTCAGCTCATTTCTGGTATTTTCAATCTACTACTATCCATTTCTCTGATCATGCTTTGCATGGCTGTCTTTTGCTATTCATGGCATGACCAGAGGATATGGATATATGGAACAAGAGTTGGTTTTATGTTACAGGCCTATTGGCCTACATTTTTTGTTAAATGATATTGAATCTTCATCCTCATGCATTTAATACGGCAATTTCTCATTGCTCATGTCTGTCATCAACGTTTATTATGATACGTATGTTCATGACAACTTAAATATATATTTCTTTAAAGGTTTATTTACATTATTAATGTTATTTTGAATCTATATTTATTTAGTCTACAATCAAATCAGTTATTATTTGCCATCAATATACTTCACATTTTTCTGATCATGCTTTGTGTGCATGCTTCTGCTTTTGTGATCAGAAGATTTGTGGAGCTTCACCTGTGCCCAATCAATTGATAGACTTATTCTGTGTTTCATAACATTCTTATTCTGTGTTTCATAACATTGTGAGCTGAGTTTGTATAATCATCTATTCAAAGTATTCAGTTATGTATCCTGAGTCCATTATTTTATATGATCAGATCCTCTGTAGCAGTCCGATACGTGCATCCTCGCCTGCTCCTATTTTACTATCATCAGCTGTTTAGGTTGATTGCACTTTTCATTGACATGCATCATCAGCTTAGTGGGGTGTTCACACTATCACTGACTCAGTCGTAGCGCAATGTTTACTTTTTCAGTTCATTGACCTGTCCAGACATACCTTACTTGATTGTATTAATCAGCTGATCAGGAGATGATGTGATCGATCTGATCTTTCTCCACTTCTGTTATCATGCTCAAGCCTGGAGTTCTATGGCCTTTGTAGCTAGCTGCTGCTGGTCTTCATCATGTGGGCTTCTCTGATCGGGTCAATGTCCTCCGTTCCATTTCACCAGAGAATGTGATGTACTCAGTGCAATTTGGTCTATTTATTTAAATTGCGTCTTATTTATTTGTACGATTATTAGTACCATGTATAGTAATAGTAAATAATGATAATTGTTCAGGATACACGTTCACAAGTGGTTGTAAATTGATTTATTATGAACTATTAATGTTTATTAATATCAAGTGAAATTACACTTGGTCTTATTGAATCTGTTTGCTGTTTTTGAAATTTGGGCCTACTCGCATAATATTATAAGCCTTTTGTTCTCTCATTCTACTGTGCTCCTCCTTGTCATCTTGATCTTGGTATCAACATAATGATGTACCACATCGCGGCACAGCTAGTGTACGTTATAGTATTATGCAAGTATGGCTATTCCGATTTCCTTGGATCATCTTTTGCTACGTGGCCTATCACTTATTTTATCATTTTCTACTGACTTTGTTGTTAAAATATTGTCTTTAAATATTACCATTTGCAACTTTGGTTACAATAATGTTGTTTTCACTTTCGATTTATCTTTTTGATTAAAATCATTATTTTGTGGGTATATTTTGTGGTGCATTATGTTTTACCATTACATTTGTTCAAACCCTAAGCCCTATGATACCCATGTTTTATTTTTGTTGTACAATAAAAGCATGTTGACATGGCACAGGATGTCTGTAACATGGAAATCGTTTTCTCCACCCCATTACACCAAAATAATAATAATAATATTAATAATAATTAGATTTGCCATTTGTATTGAATCTTTTTGTTGCAGTATATCTATACATTGTCTTTGAAATTGACCTACTTGCATAATATTCCTGCCTTTTGATCTCATTGCACTGTGCTCCTCCCTGTCATCTTGATCTTGGTATCTACATGTATACTACAACTCAGCACAGCCTGGCGCACCTCAGTATTATGCAAGTGGGTGTATACCGCGGACAAGTCATCATCTGCTGCTTAGCTTATAGGGGCCTACTTTATATATAAGTTCCTGAAGACTTTGTTATTATTATTGTTATTATCCTTTGTAACTTTCCATAATGTTGTTCTCTTTTTATATATTTTTTTTATTGATCTTTTTGATATTTCATTATCAGTTTTATTATGATGCCATATCTTTCACCATTACTCATATAAATGATTCCCATGTTCTACGTTTGTTGACTTACAATAAAAGCATGTTGACATGGCACAGGATGCCTGTAACATGGAAACATCTCCACCCCACCTTCATATATGCTTAATCAGTAGTAAGTTGTAAGCTATATTAATTGACTTTATTATGAATTCATTATTATAATTAGTTAATTTTGATCTGTTTTGTACACATGATTGATGAATTGCATACAGGCGGTGTCTACTGTCTTTGATATTTGTCCTACTTGTGCGATGTTTTGCCTTCTGTTCCTGTGCTTCTCTTTCTCAATTTGGGTGAATTGTTAGATCTTGGTATTCATACCATACCACAAAATACAGTGCAACAGAGTGCAAGTAGGCCTACACTCTAAATTGCAGGGATTTAAAAGTGAATCCTTGAGACTGTGGTTGGGGGCCGGTCAATTTTAGATTTGAAGTCAGTCTTATGGATTTTAATTTTAATTCTTAAAGATTTAATTTTGAATCTTAAAGATTTGATTTTGGATCTGGCACTTGATTGGTCCCTAATCGCAGTCCCTTGGGATTTATTTTGAATCCTTGAAATTTGGAGTGTATACTTCATAGACATTTCCTTAAGCTGTTCAGCCTATATTGATATCTACTATACTTATTTATATTTGACAGTACCTTACATTACTGATGACATGTTCAGTTGATATTAATTCATGATATTGGGGTATATTGATAGGCGTGTACATACACTTCCCAATTGTTCTTTCATTATTCTATATATTTATGTTCATGACATGTTGAGTATCTTGATCATGTTGAAGTATATTTCTTTGTATTAGCCAACATCCAGCCATTACCCTTTTATTATCAGTATTTATTATTATCCCAGCCCACCCTATTCCCTCACATTTTGGTATAAGTGAGCTTGACTCATCTGTTCCAACTGTTTTTAATTTACTTTTGTTTCTAGATAATCCAATTCCTATTCACTTTGGATTGTATATATATATATATATTATATATATATATTTTTGCATTGTATATTTATTATTCGTTATGTCTACGTCTGATTTGTCCGATTTTATGTCACATGTCAAATTCAATCCATCTACTTTTGATAGCACTTTAAACCCAAATTCACCAACATCCGATCAATCATGTAATATTGACAACACCATGATTACTGATTGCAATTACTTCGACATTGAGCTTTTCAACTCAACTGACTTCAAAAACACTGAAATTTCTCTTTTCCACCTCAATGCATTAAGCCTTAATAAACGTGCCAATGATGTACCAAACTATCTTTCAGCTATTGATCATCAGTTTGATATATACGCTTTCACCGAAACATGGTTTAGGTCATCTGAGGACGCGGATCTCATCGATCTCAATGATTATTCAAACGAAAATTGCATCAGGCCAGGAGGAAGAACTGGCGGAGGGCGTCTCTCTTCATTCATCCTAAATTCCATTATCGTATTAGACATGATTTAAAAATTGATTGCCCTGATTGTGATTCATTATTTATTGAAATTACAAACAACTCCCATAACACCATCGTTGGAGTAGTTTACAAACCTGATACAGTTGTTATGAATGACTTTATTATGCAATTAGACAATACACTGAACATCGTCACTAAAGAGAAAAAACCCTGTTACATCACTGGTGATTTCAACATTGATCTCCTAAAATATGATTCTAGGCCTGAAGTAAATACTTTTGTCCATCTTTTTTACTGGTACCAATTCATCCCATGTATAGATAGGCCTACACGTATTAAAACAAATAAAAATGGAGTCACCAGTGTTTCCCTCATTGATAACATTTTCACCAATAACATATCACAAGTAACTAAGTCTGGTATTTTTGTTACCGACCTCTCTGACCACTTTCCAATATTTTCCCTCGTTAATAGGAATTCACGTCATAACACATCCAAGAAAACATCATTTAAAAAGTCACGTCAAATGAAACCAGATAACATCAGAGGTTTTAAAAGTGCTCTTGCACTTGTGGATTGGTCATTCATTACAAACAACAATGACACAGAATGTGCTTATAATGATTTCAATAACAAATTAACCACCTTGTTTGATATTCATTGTCCAATCAAAATAACTAAATTATCCAAAGAAAAATCACCTCGGAAACCATAGATTACAAGTGGCCTAATAAAATCGATTAAAACTAAAGACAGACTCTATAAAAATATATCTCTAAGCCCACTGTGGAGAATAAACTGAAATATAATAAATACAGAAACTACTTAAACTCACTGCTTCGTACCTCAAAGAAACTCCACATCACATACGAAACTGAATTTCATAGCCATAACATGAAAAAAATGAGGCAAACTCTAAATAAACTCTTAGGTAGGAATAAAAAAACGAAATTTCCTGATTTCTTTACTGATACCGTTAACGGTCATAAAGTCACTAATAATAAAGACATTGCATTGAAATTTAATGATTTTTTCACAAATATTGGACCATTATTGGCAGAAAAATTTCCGGACCCGATAATAATTCCCCGTCAACCTTCAATGACTTTTCAAACAACAAAAGCCTCTTCCTTTCTCCAACATCAATTGAGGAAATTATCAAGCTCTCTTCCAAAATTAACAACACCTATAGCTCTGGTGCAGACGGAATAAGCTCCAATCTTCTCAAATCAATCATCTTCGAAATAAGTATTCCTCTCACCCACATCTTCAATTCATCTTTATCATCCGGTATTGTACCCTCAAAACTAAAAATTGCTAAAGTCACACCCATTTTTAAAGCAGACGATTGTCACAATTTCTCTAATTATAGGCCTATATCAATTCTACCATCAATATCAAAACTTCTTGAAAAAGTTATTTATAATCGTATTTTAAATTTTATTTCACTTCATGATATTCTAAGTCCTCATCAGTTTGGTTTCCGGCCACAAAGATCCACATATATGGCCATTAATGAGCTTTATTGCAAAATTGCAGAAAACCTTGATAAAAAGCATCATGTTGCAGGCATTTTCTTGACCTCAGTAAGGCATTCGATACCTTAAACCACAACATCCTCTTGAACAAACTCGATCATTATGGTATCAGAGGTCTGGCCAATACATGGATTCGAAATTATCTCAGTGATAGGAAACAATGTGTGGTATTTAATGAAGCAGTTTCTCCTCTCACGAATATCACCTGCGGAGTTCCACAGGGGTCAATTCTTGGTCCCCTTCTCTTCTTATTATATATTAATGACCTTCCCCTGTGTTCCAAAATCCCAAATTTTATCCTTTTCGCAGATGATACCAACATACTTTTCTCGCATGAAGATCACCATCACCTCGAATCAATCATTAATGCTGAGCTTATTTTAATATCAAATTGGTTTAAATTAAATAAACTTTCACTAAACATCAAAAAAACTAATTATATGCTTTTTAAAATAAATACAATAATAAATCTGAAATCAATATAAAAGTACTAATAGATAATACAGAATTAAATCTGGTTCATACTACCAAATTTCTAGGCCTACTTATTGATGATAACCTCAGCTGGAAATCACACACTACACACATCACTAAAATTGTGTCAAAATATAATGGTATTATACGTAAAGTCCGCCCTTTTCTACCGGAGGCCTCTTTGCAAACCTTATATAATACACTTGTGCTTCCCTATTTAACTTACTGCGCAATTGTCTGGGCAGATAAAAACAACGCCAATCTGGATTCTCTTTTTCTCCTACAAAAACGAGTTGTTAGGACGTGCACAAATTCTTTGTGGCTCGCCCACACTGACCCACTTTTTCCACCAATTAAATGCCCTTAAGATCCATGACATTTTCAAATTTCAAACAGCATTTTTATGCATAAATTTCATTACAAAATGCTACCAAATGACCTCTACGACAACTTCTTTACTACTAATGACGACATCCATACACACGATACCAGACATTCTAAAGACTTTCACATCCAATTATTTAATACGGTTTTTGCTAGCAACACCATCAAAACACATGGCGCTCTCCTCTGGAATGATCTTGACCAATCCCTTAAACTCATCCCGTCTCCTACAGTATTTAAAAAAACATTCAAACAAAACCTCATCAATGGATATTTACATGATGATGTTTAAAGTGCTTTCTCCTGCATGATGGATTTACTGCGCTGCTTTAGTTCGCATTTTATGCTTCATTGATTTTTCGGACTTTATGTTGTCTGTCTATGGCATTCATAGAATTTGTAACCTTATAAATATCGAATATTGTATTTTAAGCTATAGACTTGTCTGTAACTTTCAAATGGGTGCCACAACTTTACACGCTTTGCGTTTCTGTGGCATCCACATCTCTCATACCACATTGTTAAAATATTATTTTGTAATATTAATATTGGTATCTCAATTATAAATTATTTGGCATTGCATTGTTACTAATTTATTACAAAATGTTTTTTTTTATATCATGTTATTTATATGTATGTGTGTTGAGATGAAAATAAAACTGAACTGAACTGAACTGAACTGATGCATGCATAAAGCACAACAGAAAAGCACGAAAGTTGAAGTGATATTGATTGACTCATTTGATTTGTACTTGTTCCATACACCATGTCTTCTGAAGGCAGATTTGAACTAATGACCTTTCGTGAAATCGCCATTGCACAAAACTGAAGCAAATATTATATACGCAAAGTAGCAAGTTAGTTTCAGTACAGGATTAAATTAAAGAACTTTTAATTTCAACCTTTGGATGACTGAGAACATTCACTTTTTATATATCTAAATTTATGTGTGCGTGTTTGATCAACTCAGTTGGGTCATCAACTCATCATCCTTCACCGTAGTAGACTCGTTCTATATCTTACGGATAGAGTGTACTATACTACTATCCCTTATAATATTGACGCCTTCACAGAACACAATTCATTCATAAAGTTAACGTAGCCTTGAGTTCAATTACCCCAGCCATGCGAATGTGACTCGTCGAATCCGCTATTCTAACTAATACACCTGCGCCCTACTTGTCAATTAACTCTCTCCACGCGAGTGTTGTGAATGCAAACGACAATTAGGCCCCTAAGTTGCAATTATAAAAAAATACAAATTCAAAATTTAAATATATTAAATTTTCATTACCATATTTGGAAACTGCATGCAAAATGCATTAAAATGAGTACAAACAAGCCTAGTATTGGTCAGTTCAATATTGGGACATTTTACGTTGAGGCCTGTGACATTCACATTAAGCTGTATTCTCAACGGTGTACGCGGTAGTGGAAAAACTACGTTGATTCCTTAATTGTCTGCTGCGACAGCAGATCGATGCATGTCAGCTTGGCTCATAACATTCAATGCGCATAACAAGCAATGACAGAAACGCGGGAGGGCGTACAGTGGGGAGACAGCTCATGAACTTGAAACGACTGTGAACGTGACTATATTTCACGGCCGTGATCACTATCCACGTAAAGTTTTATCTAATTTATATTCATGAGATAGTATTTTGCCTGAAGAGATACCTGAATTATCAGAGTATTCTAGTGGTGAAACGTACCAGGGGAAAAATTATTGTATATCGTTTTCCTTGAACGCATGTTAAAATTGATCTATAGAATAACAAATCAACAAATGGTACGGGATTCAAGGCTATGGACTGATCATATGGTCGCACACTCATTTGCCAGAAAATAAATGTTACCCCACCCTTATTACGTGAGTACGGTGTGTATACAAACTTGTAAAAACAGCCAAACAATATTTTGTCCTCGACCCGACTGTATTTTAAAATTTCAAAAATAACAGGAATAAAACATCTTTAGTGTTATTTTGAAAATCCAGTCCTGATGATTATAACCCATGCTTAAATACCGTAATATTGTTTAAATGTTCCATTATTACTAAGTGTGTATTGTTGGCATGCCTACCACTTTAGAAAGGAGACAAGTGTGTGTGGGGGGGCACGACATTTTAAAGAAGAAATTTGAGAAGCTGTCTGATTGTAGGGCCTACGTATTTTTGTTCACTCACAAGATTAGTGTAAAACAGTAAAACCATACTTTTTTTTATTAAAAGATTCAGATATTGTTTTAACGTAAAGACCCATTCAGTTATCCCAGCACAAGTGTAAAAAATGTTTATAAATTGCTTAAAAGTGAAGGGGATTTTGGAACCGGGGGGGGGCACAACTTGTAAATGTAGGCCTACCGACGGAAATATTTTTTGCCGACGGAAGTTGTGATTTGTTGACCCAAAATGTTTGCATGGTTTGCAAAATGAGTGAAGAGCAAAAAAAAAAGCATTGGCGATCGATGTGCAAAAGAAAATAGGCCTATATTAAAGCTTAAGGATCGTCCCATAAATCCAAGCTTAGATTAAAAATACTTAATCTATATAGATTGAAATTGAGCTCATTTTTTAATCTACCAGATTCAAATCCATTAGATTGAATTTTTAATCTTAATATTTTGGATATTCTTATGGATTTGGATTTTAATCTATATTAGATTAAGGATTTTTAATCTAAGCTTGGATTTGTCTCTCATCGCAGTCGATTTTTTTATCTTAGTAATTAAACAGCCTCCCCTACATCATCTCCAACAAGGTCCTGTGTCACAACCTGGGGTACCTTTGTGTTACATAGTAAAAAAATGAAATGGTTCAAACATTTTACCTACACATCTCATTTGAAGTGGTTCATCCTTCTGAGCATTTTGACACCTTTTTTATGGAAATCGGGTAAAAAACGAGAGAGTGCAGGCAAAAACAATCACAAAGTAGGGAGGATGTAACCCCACCTCTTTTTTTCACATTTACAATCATTCTGAGCAAGTATTGGTCTTTTAAATGAACTTCTGTATTTATTTACTTGGTTTAGATGTCTGGGAGTTCATTTAGACATTTTTTACTAGATTCAAATATTTAAAGGGGGTTTTAAATCAAATTTACATGATGAATCCCTCCCCCTAATCCTCCTCCCCCTAATCCTCAGCCACCCTTGGCACATTTCATGCCAAACGTCATAAGAAAATAATTGAAAAATATTTTAAAACAGGATAAAAACATGAGTAATAAAGAATAAATTATCCTCAATTTAAGACCTAATTGAATCTTCTAAGTGAAGGAATACTCAAGAGACAGTGTTTTGAAATCCAAACTGCACATCAAAATGTAACAAAGCCACCTTTTTGGGTACCCCAGTATATGGCACAGAATCACAAGTGAGACCCACCTACAGCCCTATTTTAATAATCTAAGCATTATATCCAGAGAAACGTGAAATTAACGCTCACCTTGAAATTATGTCTTACCACTGTCACGTTTCGCTTAGAATCTTACTGGGGAAATATGACACTGATTCAACGCCGGCAGAGTATAGCAGTGACTGAATAGATTCATCAGGTTTGTAGATATACATTAAGGAAAATTTCATTGAAACAAAACCAAATAATTTACTCACTATTGACGGTTTCGCCTATCATGGTCGACAGGCATCATCAGAATGATGATGGATGATCCTTACTTCCGGTAGGACGAATCCCGACTGTAGAGGGTGTATTTACAGCCAGGAGAGGATCATACACGTGACTCAGGTAGTGGGCCCCTCGTCTCTGTTCATGACGTTGGTTCCTCTTCTCCTGAACCATATTGATTCTTTGACATGTCTTGCGTTAGTATCACACACCTTGCATAGAACTTTAGCATTGTCCCAATTGATAACATGGTTTTGTTGTACTGCATGGTCTGTTATAGCTGACTTAGACTGCTCACTTGTGGATTGTTTACGGGTTTGCCGGGTGTAATTATGGGTTATGAAATGGGTGTTCTGGCAAAAGGTCTGAATTTTGCGCCGACTCCGGAGAAGCTTCCTTACGAGGATTACATCGTTGCTACAGAGTTAGCGTGCCGTAAGATATAAGGCCTATAATCCTGAACTAAAAAATTGGTGTTTTGTCGAGTAGGCTAGGCGCTAGTTATTGACTCCGAGACTGAGTTCAGCTAGGCCTATGCAGTTGCAGTAATCTGTCTGATCGGAGTTCTACAAGCGAAGATATGGCCAACTGTGTTAAGTAATCCTGAGGCAGTGCTCCATTTGAGAATTTGAAAAGGTAATAATGCCTTTTCAATTTTAATTTTTCCTATCTTGAGTAAAAGTTTTTTAATTAGAGGTTTCCCAAAACGTTTGTATAAAAGGTATGGAAATACCATAATAAAGTGTCTTTGGTCATGCACCATGCACACTCCCACATTTCTCCTCACACCAAAAGACCATTTTGTCAGTTTTAATTCAAGAAATTAGAGGAAACCAATTATTAATGCTTATTATTTTGTCTGCTATCTTCAATAGACAGAAAGGAGATTTCCAAAGGTGAAAGTTTTACTCCTGTAGAGTCCACACCACCAAATCACACCACCAAGGTAAATGGCCGATAAAAAAATCAGTGTTTTTATTGTGAGAACCACACCAGGGTTGATTTAATGGGGAAAAAAGTTAGAAAGAAGGCTGATGTGCCTATTTTTTGTGATAGCTGTACTTTGTGGATGGTTTTCTTATTATCTAAGTATAAAAAGATTACATTTGTCACAATTCTGAAATTTGAGGCACGTTTTTTTGTTCTTCTTCGCCAGATGACGTCACTACATAGAATCAGTGTGCTGTAAGATTGACAGGATGTACGTAGTTTTCGACGCGTCACTGCAAAAATCAAGCCGCTTACCTACCCAATATTTGTTGGTTTTATGGTAGAAAATATCATAAACAATAGGTAAAATGGTGTTTTGAATGAACCAGGGAGGTTTAACAATGAGAAAACGACCAATTCCTCCATGCCTTTTAACACATAAATGAATAGGAACTCTATTTGGTGGTGTGGAACCTGTAGGCCTACATCCAAAAATGTGCAATTTTGACTAAATATGAGGATTATGTAGATTGACTCAGTAACAATAGGTCGCAGATAGCACAAACTATATAGGCTACACGTTGAACCAGGCATATGATTTGGTGTCATTCAACAAGATCAGAAACATTTTAAGTTTCTACCCCTGTATGATCTTTCGTGACCTCTAGCGGTCACTAGGAGTCAAATCCAAAATGTCTCCACATCTTTTAAGATGTGGCGACATTTTGGAAAAAAAAACAAAACAAAAAACTAACAAACTTTAGACCATGTAATTTATAATAGAAATTCTAATGCTTCTATCATCCAAAATATCTTACAGTCTGACTTGAGCATTTTTATTTGAGCCAGGACCTAAGCGACCGTTTATAACAAAAACAAACAAACATACATACAAACAAACACGTAGGCCTACATATACATTTTGGTCTCTTATACCGTCATGACCGTGGGCCCTAAATAGGCCTTATTCGACATTTGCCATAATGTTGAAATACATAATTATTGGTTTGGACACACCTCGTGTATTTTCAAGTACTTGCCATAAAAATATTATTACCTTTTCAACTTTTTGTTAATAAATATACAGTTATTGGATAGTAAACCTGCGATTTTAATAATAATCGAACAAAATGTCAAAAATAATAGTCTCCTTATCTATGCCCATCTGGATCGTATATCAGAAATATAAATAATGAAAGTTCAAATTTGAACAATTTGATAGTCATATTTATGTATTTATTTGTCATTAATATGTACATGTCAATTGCTTAACAAAATGGGTTATAACACAATTAAACAAGTCAACACCTGTGTTGTACGTGCTAAACATAGATGATATGGACGTGGTTTCAAAAAATATAATAATAATGGATGCAGGTCTATTATTCCGAAGTGTTTTTGTTATAATAGCAGTGCGTGTTTGTTGATAGGTTTAAGATGCTATCTACAGTAGATAGCAGTGTTTGATTCAGATTTAAAATGAGATCTACTTAAGAGAGCAGTACGTGTTTGCTGAAGGATTTTACTATCTACAGTAGATAGCAGTGCGTGTTTGGTGACAGATGAATGATGCTATCTACAAAAGATAGCAGTGTGTGTTTGGTGAAACATTTAAGATGCTATCTACAGTAGATAGCAATGCGTGTTTGGTGGCAGATGGCGCATGCGATATACAGTATATTAAATTATAGCAATGCGTGCTTGGTGTTGGATTTTAAAATGCTATCTACAGTAGATAGCAGTGAATGTTTGGTGAAAGATGTAAATGCTATCTAAAGTAGAGATCAGTGCGTGTTTGGTGATAAAGATTTTCTTTTCTTTTTCTTTCTTTCGTAATGGTGCTATGTATTATGCGATTCTTTACTAATTTTCCGCCCCCCCCGTTTGTCTTTGCCTCAGTCAGTAAAAAAATAACAGACAAACCCACAATTTTGGGCAAAAAGGGTCACATGTTACCGTTGGGCGAAAATGCCAAAAAAGCCCTATTTTGGGCAAAAATCATCCTATTTTGGACAACTTCGCCTTATTTTGGAGGGAAAATCGACCCATTTGAGCGAATATTGCCCAATATATGGAAAATTTCTCAAATCCCCCACAAATAAACAATTTCACTTCCCATTCCCCCTCAGAAAAAAATCCTTGTGCTGCCACTGGACACACTTCATTCATTTTCAGCTTCATTTCATTACCTTTGAACTTTTTGTTAATTTAATAAAATTGTAGTTATTGGATTGTAAACCTAGGAGTTGAATAATAATTGAACAAAATATCATCAGTAATAATTTTTATCTATATTAATGGAGCGTAGACACAGAATGATGACAGACTTTTAAAAGCTTAGAACAGTTAAATAATCATAATATTTGTCATAAAATGCTTAATAAAACAATAACATGTCAACACCTGTAACTGCACGTGACAATCATTGCATTATGAACGATAGCTTCAGATAATAATAATAATGATGGCTGCAAATCTAGTCTCAAGTGCTTTTATACCGAATGGTTTTGGCTCCGAAGGAGTTTTTGTTCCTAAATAAAACTCGGCTAGGCTACTTTGATCCGAACGGTGTTTTCATTCCAACGGTCATTTCTTCGAAAGGCCGTTTGTCCCGACAGTTTTTTAAAGATTACATGTATTATCCCGACGGATCATTGGTCCAAAACTGACAAGTGTGTTGTTTGCTCCGAATGGTCGTTTCTCCTGAAGTATCATTCAGGGCTTTGCTCTTTCGGAGTAAACGACCCCCACACAGGATGCACTAATGCCCCTTCGAAAATAAAAACCTTCCAGAGCAATGCCATGCACCTATATAATAGATAGCACCGCAGGTTGTGTGTTTGGTGTTAGATGATAGATGCTATCTACAATATAGGTGGTAGATGATAGTCTTTCCTTCCTTCCTTTCTCGCTTTCTTTCCCTTTGTTCCTTCATTTCCTTTTTTTCGTTCGTTCGTAGAGATACTTTGGTAAAGATGCTAAATGCTAATCTGCGATATTTTTTTCTTTGGCGTTTCCTGACATAAGCAGCTGTACTGTTGGTTCATTATAATCATGCATGCCTATATCTACAGTTAATAGTAGTGATTGGTGTTAGATGACTGATGCTATCTACAGTAAATAGCAGTGTGTGTTAGATCATTGATGCTATCTATAATAGATAGCAGTGTGTCTTAGATGACTGATGCTATCTATAGTAGATAGCAGTGTGTGTTAGATGACTGATTCTATCTACAGAAGATAGCAGTGTGTGATTGGTGATAGATGACTGATGCTATCTACAGCAGATAGCAGTGTGTGATTGGTGATAGATGACTGATGCTATCTACAGTAGATAGCAGTGTGTGATTGGTGTTAGATGACTAATTCTATCTAGAGTAGATAGCAGTTGTGTTTGGTGTTATATGACTGATGCTATCTACAGTAGATAGCAGCTGTGTTTGGTGTTAGATGCCTGATGCTATCTACAGTAGATAGCAGTTGTATTTGGTGTTAGATGACTGATGCTATCTACAGTAGATAGCAGTGTGTGTTTGGTGTTAGATGACTGATGCTATCTACAGTAAATAGCAGTTGTGTTTGGTGTTATATGACTGATGCTATCTACAGTAGATAGCAGATGTGTGTTTGGTGTTAGATGACTGCTGCTATCTACAGTAGATAGCAGTGTGTGTTTGGTGTTAGATGACTTATCCTATCTGCAGTAGGTAGCAGATGTGTGTTTGGTGTTAGATGACTGATGCTATCTACAGTAGATAGCAGTTGTGTTTGGTGTTAGATGCCTGATGCTATCTACAGTAGATAGCAGTGTGTGTTTGGTGTTAGATGACTGATGCTATCTACAGTAAATAGCAGTTGTGTTTGGTGTTATATGACTGATGCTATCTACAGTAGATAGCAGTTGTGTTTGGTGTTATATGACTGATGCTATCTACAGTAGATATCAGTTGTGTTTGGTGTTAGATGCCTGATGCTATCTACAGTAGATAGCAGTGTGTGTTTGGTGTTAGATGACTGATGCTATTTACAGTAGATAGCAGATGTGTGTTTGGTGTTAGATGACTGATGCTATCTACAGTAGATAGCAGCTGTGTTTGGTGTTAGATGACTGATGCTATTTACAGTAGATAGCAGCTGTGTTTGGTGTTAGATGACTGATGCTATCTACAGTAGATAGTTGTGTTTGGTGTTAGATGGCTGACACCAATGATCAGTCATCTAACACCAAACAAAACTGCTATCTAGGCCTACTGTAGATAGCATCAGGTATCTAACACCAAATACAACTGCTATCTACTGTAGATAGCATCAGTCATCTAACACCATGAACATCATTTGAACATGCATGTGTGGTTATAAAGAAAGTTGGAATAAGAATTGTCTCTGTGTATCGACCAACTCCTTCAAAAGTAAATGGCCTGAAATTAAGTCAATTTCTTGAAGAGTTTGAGACATTCCTAAATGAGACCAGCCTTTCTCCAATCAAGACAATTGTGTTGGGAGATTTCAATGTCCATGTGGACGAACCATCTCACCCTGGTACTGCTCGCCTCATTGAAACCTTATCAGCAAATGGCTTTCACCAACACATACGGGAACCTACGCACATAGCAGGACATACCTTAGACCTTCTAATTTCCCGTCCCGAGGACAATTTGGTTTCAAATTCTAAAGTTCTGCCAAGCCCAGGCTCAGACCATTGTTTGATTAACAGTGAAAAACCTGAGCCAATTAAGATCACTTGTAGGCCTACCTTAAGAAATATCAAAAACATAGATAAATTGGCTTTTTCCAAAGATCTTTCTTTGCAGTTCGTTGATCTCGACTTAAGTGGGAGCTCGGTTGACGAGATGCTCGAGCAATAATTTACTCCTCAATACTTGGTGTGTTGGATTCTCATGCACCTTCTCAACAGCGCTCGCGTAGAGTCAGGTCCCGATCTCCGTGGTTCAATGAAGACATAAATCAAGCTACGGCGTGAACGAAGAAGGTATGAAAGGAAATGGTTAAAGAGTAAAAGCAAGGACGATCTTGATACTTATGTTGAACAAACAAAAGTTACAAATAGACTTATAAATCGTGCCAAAGAAGATTATTATAAAGAAAAACTTGATGTTTCAAATAATAAGAATATGTATCAAACTTTGAATAAGTTGCTGAACAACAGTGATAAACAATACCCTGATTGTAGTTCTGTTACAGAGATGTGCTGCTCTTTTGCAACGTTCTTCAATGACAAGGTTGTTAAGATTCATCAGAACCTTGACGAAATAGCTGTTTTTGATCAAAATGACCATGACATTGAACGTTGTCCAGCGAGTAGTGCTTCTCTCTCTGTTTTTCACTGTGTTACAGCAGAAGATGTGTCTAAAATTATTATGTCAATTGCAAACAAATCCTGTATTCTGGATACCATGCCTATATTGTTGTTTAAGGACACTGTTGATGTGCTTGCTAAACCACTGACTGATATTATCAACAAGTCCTTCAGCAGTGGCGTTTTCCCAACAAAACTACGCGAGGCGGTAGTGACTCCTATTTTAAAGAAATCCACCCTGGACAAACAAATTCTGAAAAACTACCGTCCCATCTCTAATATCAGCTATGTGTCCAAGATCATGGAAAAAATTATGTGCGCCCAGATAAAAGACCATCTTAAGCACCATGATCTTCAAGAACGTATACGCAGTCTGCATATAGGGAACTACATAGTACTGAAACGGCACTTCTGAGAGTAAGAACTGACCTTTTGAGAGCCATTGATGAAAACAGGGCCGTTGCGGTCGTGTTACTGGATCTTTCCGCCGCATTTGATAGATGAGGTGACCTATGATGTCACATGTTTACATTCAGACCACCCTCTGTTGTTTCTAGCCAGGCAAAATAACACAGGAGTGTCTATGGCAGACCACACAAATCTCTTCAAAACTCAACTTTTGAAAACCTTTCAAGTTTTGTGTGATATTATTAATGTAGCTTGATGCATTTGTAAACAAGTTTAATAATGTTTTTAATATTATTTGCTTTGAAATCAAAGTTAATGAAACAAAATCAACTTCTTCCATGTAAACTATAGTGTTTTTTGCCTGTCAGTTTTGATCTCAGGCCAATAGAGGGCGTAATGAATGTAAACACATGTCACCTCATCTATACGGTCGACCATCTCATCCTGTTGAATCGTTTTTGTATCACCTTTGGCATTCACGGCGCGGCTCTCGATTTAATCAGTTCTTACCTTCAGAATCGATCGTTTCGTGTCTGTGTAGGGGACACAGGATCTACGAATCAAGCCCTTCGCTTTGGGATCCCACAAGGCTCAGTTGTTGGGCCACTCTTCTTTACAATGTACACTTGTGAAATTGGTAACATTCTCCGGAAACATGACATAAATTATCATATGTATGCGGACGACGTCCAAGTGTAGGCCTACTTGCCATTTGATCCTAAGATTGAAGGAAACGCGGAGAGGGCAGTTACGAGGATATCATCTTGCATCGACGAAATCAGTGACTGGATGACCAGAAACAAGCTGAAACTCAATCATGAAAAAACTGAATTCTTTATTGCTTCGTCAACTCACAACAGCATATTTATCAAAGAATTGTGATCTTTATGTTCAAAGCTCACAATAGCTTGCTTCCTGCACTTTTTGACAACTATTTTCAATATAGTGCTACAATTCATAATCATAATACAAGGCGTGTGAATAATTTCTATCCGCCTCGTGTTCGTTCTAATCTTGCTGCTAACTCGATTAAACTGCATGGAGTTAACATTTGGAACTCCACTCCCATTTCCATCCAAAATGCCACATCCACAAGCTCCTTCAAACATCATTTTAAGAGCAATTTGCTTTCTAAACCGGTTTACCAGTAATTATTCTTTGACTCCTGTTCACCAATTCTTTTTTTTTTGTAAGGTCTTGTCTTGTCCTGTTTGTATTTGTATTTTCGTTTGTACTGTTTGCCGGCAACCCGCACCCACGAGCTTGCTCCCCGCGTGTTGCCCCACAACTTTATTTTAGGTTTTTTATTGATGCCCCTCATAATCTTGTCTCAGGCCCACTCTTGACCTGTCTCTTGCCTTTTAATAGGTTGCTTGTTCTTACGTGATCGCATTTGACTGTCATCAGTGGGCCTGTGATCGGATTCATTACTTTGCTTTGTATGTAATTGGTTTGAAAATTATGGCATTTGTCATTTATACTATGTATTTTTGAAGTTGTGAAATAAATGTTTCTTGAATTGAATTGAATTGAAAATTGAATTTCCATCACCATCGGGAACAGTGTTATCTTGCCCTCGTCGACAATAAAAAATCTCGGTGTTGTATTCGACAGCACAATGTCGATGACTGATCATGTAAAATCCACCATCAAAACAGTCAATTTTCACCTCCGGAACATTTACAGAATATGTCGCTTTATCACAGTTGATAGTTGCCATCACCTCGTCCGGTCACTGATTTTGTCACGCTTAGATTATGCTAACTCATCACTCTATGGCATCTCAGCGAAAGACATGAAGAAGTTGCAAACTTTACAGAACAGGGCGGCAAGAATTGTCTTCAGATCCAACAGAAGGGAACCATCCGCGCCACTCCTCAGAGAGCTCCACTGGTTACCAGTTAATGCCCGAAATATATTCAAACTCATGTTATTCGCTTTCAAAAGCTTCAACGAACATCTTCCAGCTTACTTGGCCGACCTCCTTATTCAGTACATCCCGCGCAGATCCAACTTAAGATCAGGTGACGACGCACATCTTCTCAACATCCCTCGTACCAGCCGGGCTGCTGGTGACAAAGCTTTCCATGCAGCTGCTCCGCGTCTCTGGAACCATCTTCCTGCTCATATTCGTCAATGTAACACCATACAAAGTTTCAAGAAATCACTGAAATTCCACCTATTTCCAAAATACTAAGTTCTCCGCCTTGCGTAGTTTCCTGGTTTTCTTGTTATGTTTTTAATAATGTATATTATGCTTCACTGTATGTGTGTTTTATGATTGTAACGTAAGATGGTAGCGTAAGATTTTAGATTAAGATAGTATCATTAAGTCATTTCTTGTACAGCGCTTTGACCTGTTTGATAAGGCGCTTAATAAGTGTCAGTTAATTATTATTATTATGATGCTATCTACAGTAGATAGCAGATGTGTGTTTGGTGTTATATGACTGATGCTATCTACAGCAGATAGCAGCTGTGTTTGGTGTTAGATGACTGATGCTTGTGTTTGGTGTTAGATGACTGATGCTATCTACAGTAGATAGCAGCTGTGTTTGGTGTTAGATGACTGATGTTATCTACAGTAGATAGCAGTTGTATTTGGTGTTAGATGACTGATGCTATCTACAGTAGATAGCAGTGTGTGTTTGGTGTTAGATGACTGATGCTATCTACAGAAGATAGCAGTGTGTGGATGGGGTAGGATGACTGATGCTATCTACAGCAGATAGCAGCTGTGTTTGGTGTTAGATGACTGATGCTATCTACAGTAGATAGCAGATGTGTGTTTGGTGTTAGATGACTGATGCTATCTACAGTAGAGAGCAGGTGTGTTTGGAGTTAGATGACTGATGCTATCTACAGTAGATAGCAGTTGTGTTTGGTGATAGATGACTGATGCTATCTACAGTAGATAGCAGTGTGTGATTGGTGTTAGATGACTGATGCTCTCTACAGTAGATAGCAGTTGTATTTGGTGTTATATGGCTGATGCTATCTACAGTAGATAGCAGTGTGTGTTTGGTGTTAGATGACTGATGTTATCTACAGTAGATAGCAGTTGTGTTTGGTGATAGATGACTGATGCTATCTACAGTAGATAGCAGCTGTGTTTGGCGTTAGATGACTGATGCTATCTACAGTAGATAGCAGTGTGTGTTCGGTGTTAGATGCCTGATGCTATCTACAGTAGATAGCAGTGTGTGATTGGTGTTAGATGACAGATGCTCTCTACAGTAGATAGCAGTTGTATTTGGTGTTAGATGACTGATGCTATCTACAGTAGATAGCAGTGTGTGTTTGGTGTTAGATGACTGATGCTATCTACAGTAGACAGCAGTTGTGTTTGGTGTTAGATGCCTGATGCTATCTACAGTAAATAGCAGTATGTGTTTGGTGTTAGATGACTGATGCTATCTACAGAAGATAGCAATGTGTGATTGGTGTTAGATAACTGATGCTATCTACAGTAGATAGCAGTTGTGTTTGATGTTAGATGACTGATGCTATCTACAGTAGATAGCAGCTGTGTTTGGTGTTAGATGACTGATGCTATCTACAGTAGATAGCAGTGTGTGTTTGGTGTTAGATGACGGATGCTATCTACAGAAGATAGCAACTGTGTTTGGTGTTAGATGACTGATGCTATCTACAGTAGATAGCAGTTGTGTTTGGTGATAGATGACTGATGCTATCTACAGTAGATAGCAGTGTGTTTGGTGTTAGATGACTGATGCTATCTACAGTAGATAGCAGTGTGTGATTGGTGTAAGATGACTGATGCTATCTACAGTAGATAGCAGTGTGTGATTGGTGTTAGATAACTGATGCGATCTACAGTAGATAGCAGTTGTGTTTGATGTTAGATGACTGATGCTATCTACAGTAGATAGCAGCTGTGTTTGGTGTTAGATGACTGATGCTATCTACAGTAGATAGCAGTGTGTGATTGGTGTTAGATGCCTGATGCTATCTACAGAAGATAGCAGTGTGTGTTTGGTGTTAGATGACTGATGCTATCTACAGAAGATAGCAACTGTGTTTGGTGTTAGATGCCTGATGCTATCTACAGTAGATAGCAGTTGTGTTTGTTGTAAGATGACTGATGTTATCTACAGAAGATAGCAGTGTGTGATTGGTGTTAGATGACTGATGCTTTCTACAGTAGATAGCAGTGTGTGTTTGGTGTTAGATGACTGATGCTATCTACAGAAGATAGCAGTGTGTGATTGATGTTATAGATAACTGATGCTATCTACAGTAGATAGCAGTTGTGTTTGATGTTAGATGACTGATGCTATCTACAGTAGATAGCAGCTGTGTTTGGTGTTAGATGACTGATGCTATCTACAGTAGATAGCAGTGTGTGATTGGTGTCAGATGCATGATGTTATCTACAGAAGATAGCAACTGTGTTTGGTGTTAGATGCCTGATGCTATCTACAGAAGATAGCAACTGTGTTTGGTGTTAGATGCCTGATGCTATCTACAGTAGATAGCAGTTGTGTTTGTTGTTAGATGACTGATGCTATCTACAGTAGATAGCAGTGTGTGTTTGGTGTTATATGACTGATGCTATCTACAGTAGATAGCAGATGTGTTTGGTGTTAGATGACTGATGCTATCTACAGAAGATAGCAACTGTGGTGGGTGTGAGATGACTGATGCTATCTACAGAAGATAGCAGTTGTGTTTGGTGTTAGATGACTGATGCTATCTACAGAAGATAGCAACTGTGTTTGGTGTTAGATGCCTGATGCTATCTACAGTAGATAGCAGTTGTGTTTGGTGTTAGATGCCTGATGCTATCTACAGTAGATAACAGTGTGTGTTTGGTGTTAGATGACTGATCCTATCTACAGTAGATATCAGTTGTGTTTGGTGTTAGATGACTGATGCTATCTACAGTAGATAAAAGTGTGTGTTTGGTGCTAGATGACTGTTCCTATCTACACATGCATGTTCAAATGATGTTCATGGTGTTAGATGACTGATGCTATCTACAGAAGATAGCAGTGTGTGATTGGTGTTAGATGACTGATGCTATCTACAGTAGATAGCAATTGTTTGGTGTTAGATGACTGATGCTATCTACAGTAGATAGCAGTTGTGTTTGGCGTTAGATGACTGATGCTATATACAGTAGATAGCAGTTGTGTTTGGTGTTAGATACCTGATGCTATCTACAGTAGATAGCAGTTGTGTTTGGTGTTAGATGCCTGATGCTATCTACAGTAGATAGCAGGTGTGTTTGGTGTTAGATGACTGATGCTATCTACAGTAGATAGCAGTTGTGTTTGGTGTTAGATGACTGATCCTATCTACAGTAGATAGCAGCTGTGTTTGGTGTTAGATGACTGATGCTATCTACAGTAGATAGCAGTTGTGTTTGGTGTTAGATGACTGATCCTATCTACAGTAGATAGCACCTGTGTTTGGTGTTAGATGCCTGATGCTATCTACAGTAGATGGCAGCTGTGTTTGGTGTTAGATGACTGATGCTATCTACAGTAGATAGCAGTTGTGTTTGGTGTTAGATGCCTGATGCTATCTACAGTAGATAGCAGCTGTGGTTGGTGTTAGATGACTGATGCTATCTACAGTAGATAGCAGTTGTGTTTGGTGTTAGATGACTGATCCTATCTACAGTAGATAGCAGTGTGTGTTCGGTGTTAGATGACTGATGCTATCTACAGTAGATAGCAGTTGTGTTTGGTGTTAGATGACTGATGCTATCTACAGTAGATAGCAGTTGTGTTTGGTGTTAGACGACTGATACTATCTACAGTAGATAGCAGTTGTGTTTGGTGTTATATGACTGATGCTATCTACAGTAGATAGCAGCTGTGTTTGGTGTTAGATGACTGATGCTATCTACAGTATATAGCAGTTGTGTTTGGTGTTAGACGACTGATACTATCTACAGTAGATAGCAGTGTGTTTGGTGTTATATGACTGATGCTATCTACAGTAGATAGCAGTGTGTGATTGGTGTCAGATGCATGATGTTATCTACAGAAGATAGCAACTGTGTTTGGTGTTAGATGCCTGATGCTATCTACAGAAGATAGCAACTGTGTTTGGTGTTAGATGCCTGATGCTATCTACAGTAGATAGCAGTTGTGTTTGTTGTTAGATGACTGATGCTATCTACAGTAGATAGCAGTGTGTGTTTGGTGTTATATGACTGATGCTATCTACAGTAGATAGCAGATGTGTTTGGTGTTATATGACTGATGCTATCTACAGTAGATAGCAGCTGTGTTTGGTGTTAGATGACTGATGCTATCTACAGTATATAGCAGTTGTGTTTGGTGTTAGACGACTGATACTATCTACAGTAGATAGCAGTGTGTTTGGTGTTATATGACTGATGCTATCTACAGTAGATAGCAGTGTGTGTTTGGTGTTATATGACTGATGCTATCTACAGTAGATAGCAGTGTGTTTGGTGTTATATGACTGATGCTATCTACAGTAGATAGCAGCTGTGTTTGGTGTTAGATGCCTGATGCTATCTACAGTAGATAGCAGTGTGTTCAGTGTTAGATGACTGATGCTATCTACAGTAGATAGCAGTTGTGTTTGGTGTTAGATGACTGATGCTATCTACAGTAGATAGCAGTTGTGTTTGGTGTTAGACGACTGATACTATCTACAGTAGATAGCAGTTGTGTTTGGTGTTATATGACTGATGCTATCTACAGTAGATAGCAGTTGTGTTTGGTGTTAGATGACTGATGCTATCTACAGTAGATAGCAGTTGTGTTTGGTGTTAGACGACTGATACTATCTACAGTAGATAGCAGTTGTGTTTGGTGTTATATGACTGATGCTATCTACAGTAGATAGCAGCTGTGTTTGGTGTTAGATGCCTGATGCTATCTGCAGTAGATAGCAGATGTGTTTGGTGTCAGATGACTGATGCTATCTACAGTAGATAGTAAAATGCGTTTGGTGTTACATGACTGATGCTGTCTACAGTAGTAATGTTAAATTAAATAACTGTTTGGAATTCAGGTTAAAGTAGTCAAGATAAGCAATGCGTTCAAGTTACTGATGGATACGGTTGTTTTCACAATTTTTTATTTTGTTTTGTTTAAATATACTGAGAGTAAAAACAACCTTGAATCCGGGTCCTTGAATATAAATGAGGAATAGAAGTCACGTTCACATTTGGACACTGAGAGTAAAAGCAACTTATAATGTATTCACGTTTTTGGTTAAGGAATCGGATAGCAACGTTATCCCAGTATTTTTTGTGGGACTCGAGGAAGGTCCTTCTAACACAAATTTTATGGCAAATTTTTAAAAATTAGAGTCACGCGGTAGCCGTGACCAGCAAGTTTAAAAAAAAAAAAGACTGATAAAGAAGACTAATAACATATGTGACGTGTCATGTCAAAAGGAGACACTTTTGGGCAGGATCGTAAATGGAGAAATAGCCACAAATCTGCCCGGTGGTGATTTTTTCACAATTTTGGTTTTGTTGCGAATTTGTGATGTTATTAATGTTTAAAATATTGTCTGAGAGTTCCAGACCGGAATATAACTGGCATCTTGTATTTTTTTGAGACATTTTTCAAGGTAGTTCCTAATCTCAACATTGTCAATAATATTTTTAAAGGCCGATATCTCAATTTCCAATTTTATAATACCATAACTTAAGAACTCAATATCTTCGCTTAGGAATGTCCAATTTTTTGGGGGAAAACGGCGTTGTGGAGGAAAATATCTCTATATTTAAGATATGTAAAAATCTCAAAATTGATAACCTGCCCAAAAGTGTCTCCTTTTGACATGACACGTCACATATGCTCCCGCGAGACTATATTTACACCTAACATTAAAACACTTGACTTCTATTGTTCGATGTTATTTTTCGCTGGGTACAAAATGTATCTAAAACCATGGTAAATGTTATTTACAGTCCCAGGTGTAATATCTTGACAACTCATTAATTCCAAAAGGGCCACCAATCCTGCAGTCAATCATTGTTCGTTATAAACAAATATTTTTGCTTCCATTTCACGCGGTATTTCATAGCGAAAATTAGTTGCAAATCAAACTGATCCAGAATTTTTGGACACTGCTACAGGTCTACCTGGTTCTCACCTTCACACTACTTTTTCAGATTCACTTCCAAATATACCCTAGCAGATTCTGAGATACCCTACGTACAAATTCTGAGCCCCATTCGCCAAAAAATCAAATTTTTCACAATTCTTTTGTTCTTATCGGACGACGCATCCATTTATATAATAAATGCTGTATTTCGACACAGCAATTTTCAGCAGAGGCCCATGGCCTAATGGTTAGGGCGTTTGACTCCAGATACGCTATCCCGAGTTCGAAACCCGGTGACCAACTGATTTTTTTTTTCAATATTTTATTAAACAATTTATTGTCATTAATCAAGGATAACATAATTTTAAACATCCAGTGCTATTGTGATATTATTTTTTTATTAAAGCAATTTAAAAACACAGCATAGTGTGATACAACACCATCAAGGATCAAAAGAAATCTGAATAACACAAGAAACTAGATCAGGTATTTATAGGGTATACGACGTTACTCATTGTTATTCTCATTTAAATATATTTTGTCCTACCACGGACAAATTCGCATGATAATAGGACAATAAAACATGATTGTAATATGTATGAATGGTTGTTGAATCGATTTAGAGACCTGACTCTCTGTCATCTTCAGCTATCGTAGAACATGACAATTGTCATACCGTCCCGGTAGGTTGATTACAAACACTCTGTAGGTGTGGAAAATTGTTCCGCTAGTATGGAAGGCCAGCAGAAAAAAAATCCAAATAACATTTATCAAGCATATATAATACGGAAGCGTCTATGTGACACAACTTGACAAGATAATTATCTTGCCATGTCGACTTATTATCAGCATTATGTCAACATGACGATATAAAATATCTCGCCAAGACAACTGAACAAACAAGTCAACATGGCAAGATATATTATCATGCTAAGTCGACATACCAAAAATGGATGTCGTCTTCGCGAAATAAATTATTATGCCAAGTCAATTTAGCAACAAATTAATGTCAACATAGCAGGATATTTTGTCACGTCCAGTTGACTTAAAAAACAAACAATAAGTCAACATGGTAAGATAAATCATACCAAGTAATAGTAATTTTGACACCGTATAATTTAAATTATTGAAAAGCATGATGTAGAGGAGGGCGGCCCGAAATTAAAGGGAAAATTAAAACCACAAATCTCAAAAGACCGCCGACAACCGCCGACAACCGCCGCTTAATATGGATATCCAACAAGATTGCCCGCAGGGCTACAAAGAACCACAAACTGCGAAATTTGGATATCCAGCTAGATTGCCCCGCAGGACTCAGGAACCACAAATCTTGAAATATGGATATCCTACAAATTAAAACCACAAACCGCGAAAAACCGCCAACAACTGCCGCTCAATAGAAATATCCAACTAGATTGCCCCGCAGGGCTACAAAGAACCACAAACCGCGAAATTTGGATATCCAACTAGATTGCCCCGCAGGGCTATAAAGAACCACACACCGCGAAATATGGATGTCCAACAAGTTTTAACTATAAATTAGCCCTCGATAGAGGGCAAGGCTTGAAGGATTAGGGAAATTATAACAACGAACCGCGAAAGTTACCTTAACAAACAATATAAGTCAAAATGGTAAGATAAATTATCATACCAAGTAATAGTAATTTTGACACCGTATAATTATTGAAAAGCATCCTCGGGGTGTAGAGGAGGGGCGGCCCGAAACTTTAAAAGAAGGGAAATTATTCAAAAGACCGCCGACAACCGCCGCTCAATAGGGATATCCAACTAGATTGCCCCGCAGGGCTACAAAGAACCACAAACCGCGAAATTTGGTTATCCAGCTAGATTGCCCCGTAGGACTCAGGAACCACAAATCTTGAAATATGGATATCTTACAAATTAAACCCACAAACCGCGAAAAACCGCCAACAACTGCCACTCAATAGAAATATCCAACTAGATTGGCCCGCAGGGCTATAAAGAACCACACACCGCGAAATATGGATGTCCAACAAGTTTTAACTATAAATTAGCCCTCGATAGAGGGCAAAGCATGAAGGATAAGGAAAATTATAACCACGAACCGCGAAAGACCTCCAACCACCGCCGCTCAACAGAGATATCCAACTAGATTGCCTGCAGGGCTACAAAGAACCACAAACGGCGAAATTTGGATATCCAACTAGATTGCCCCGCAGGGCTACAAAGAACCACACATCGCGAAATATGGATATCCAACAAGCTTACTCTGTAGGTGTGGAAAATTGTTCCGCTAGTATGGAAGGCCAGCAGGAAAAAAATCCAAATAACATTTATCAAGCATATATAATACGGAAGCGTCTATGTGACACAACTTGACAAGATAATTATCTTGCCATGTCGACTTATTATCAGCATTATGTCAACATGACGATATAAAATATCTCGCCAAGACAACTGAACAAACAAGTCAACATGGCAAGATATATTATCATGCTAAGTCGACATACCAAAAATGGATGTCGTCTTCGCGAAATAAATTATTATGCCAAGTCAATTTAGCAACAAATTAATGTCAACATAGCAGGATATTTTGTCACGTCCAGTTGACTTAAAAAACAAACAATAAGTCAACATGGTAAGATAAATCATACCAAGTAATAGTAATTTTGACACCGTATAATTTAAATTATTGAAAAGCATGATGTAGAGGAGGGGCGGCCCGAAATTAAAGGGAAAATTAAAACCACAAATCTCAAAAGACCGCCGACAACCGCCGCTTAATATGGATATCCAACAAGATTGCCCCGCAGGGCTACAAAGAACCACAAACTGCGAAATTTGGATATCCAGCTAGATTGCCCCGCAGGACTCAGGAACCACAAATCTTGAAATATGTATATCCTACAAATTAAAACCACAAACCGCGAAAACCGCCAACAACTGCCGCTCAATAGAAATATCCAACTAGATTGCCCCGCAGGGCTACAAAGAACCACAAACCGCGAAATTTGGATATCCAACTAGATTGCCCCGCAGGGCTATAAAGAACCACACACCGCGAAATATGGATGTCCAACAAGTTTAAACTATAAATTAGCCCTCGCTAGAGGGCAAGGCTTGAAGGATTAGGGAAATTATAACAACGAACCGCGAAAGTTACCTTAACAAACAATATAAGTCAAAATGGTAAGATAAATTATCATACCAAGTAATAGTAATTTTGGACACCGTATAATTATTGAAAAGCATCCTCGGGATGTAGAGGAGGGGCGGCCCGAAACTTTAAAAAAAGGGAAAATTAAAACCACAAATCTCAAAAGACCACCGACAACCGCCGCTCAATAGGGATATCCAACTAGATTGCCCCGCAGGGCTACAAAGAACCACAAACCGCGAAATTTGGATATCCAGCTAGATTGCCCCGTAGGACTCAGGAACCACAAATCTTGAAATATGGATATCCTACAAATTAAACCCACAAACCGCGAAAAACCGCCAACAACTGCCACTCAATAGAAATATCCAACTAGATTGGCCCGCAGGGCTATAAAGAACCACACACCGCGAAATATGGATGTCTTAACTATAAATTAGCCCTCGATAGAGGGCAAAGCATGAAGGATAAGGAAAATTATAACCACGAACCGCGAAAGACCTCCAACAACCGCCGCTCAACAGAGATATCCAACTAGATTGCCTGCAGGGCTACAAAGAACCACAAACGGCGAAATTTGGATATCCAACTAGATTGCCCCGCAGGGCTATAAAGAACCACACATCGCGAAATATGGATATCCAACAAGCTTAAACAATAAATTAGCCCCGATAGAGGACAGGGTTTGAAGAATAAAGGAATACCACAAACCGCGAAAGACCGCCAACAACCGCCGCTCAATAGAGATATCCAACTAGATTGCCTGCAGGGCTACAAAGAACCACAAACGGCGAAATTTGGATATCCAACTAGATTGCCTCAGGGCTACAAAGAACCACGTACATTTTATAGGTTTAGCTACATTATACTCGTATTTTTATTGTCATAAATCAAGGATAATATTATTCAAACTTCTATTTTCGTTTTATTCGTCTTATGTAGTACTTCGTAACCGGATGACTTTTCAAGCTTGGAGCTACTCGGCTTCATTCATAAAAAGAAAGGAAATCTACCAAAAAAACGTTGACAACGTAAAGAAAGCAGCAAGTTTAAAAAGCCCCACCTCGGCTCACTTTTTGAAACTTGGTCCCATTTTGAACATCAAATACAGCGCTTCCAACGTTTTAATAATAGCATGACTGGCATTATATGCCTATTTGTTATTTATTTAATTCGATCATTAATCATGAAATTAATATTATAAAACAAAACATATATAGGATGTTGGCTTACCATGCAAGAGCAAGATTATAACCTTTCTGATCTTACAAATTAATATCGCATAGGCACATTAAAGACTCATAACACATATGGAAATGTTTGAAATTGATAATATTATGATAAAGTTTAAATCAGTTCCAGGAAATCAGTACGTTTTACAAATGGGACCAAGTTTCAAAAAGTGAGCCGAGGTGGGGCTTTTTAAACTTGCTGCTTTCTTTACGTTGTCAACGTTTTTTGGTAGATTTATTTATACAGGGTGTCCCAAAAAAAAGAGGCCCCACATTGCGCCCTCTTTTTCTCCTGTTTCTGAAAAGTTGATCAAATATATGTTGGTATGTAAAGAAACCTTCAATCGTTAGCTTTAATAAACCAATACAATTATTTCAATCGGCTCATAACTTTTGAAGATATGTCCTTTTAAAGAAATGTATCCGTTTTTCACTCTGTCCACGGAGGAGGTTTGGCTACTTCAAAGATTGAAAAGTGCATATACCATGCATGAATATAAAACATTCCTCGATTATAACTTTATAAAATAACAACTTTATTTAAGGGAATGGGCTTTACCGGTGGGCTTATGGGTAATGGATTTTGTTAAGTGTCATTAATGTGGGCGAAATTGATGTGGGATGGGACTTCTTTTGCTATACTTGCAATTACTTATGTTTTTCTCGTTTCTTGCTTTCTTTTTATTGACAACATAAGTCATTTCTCTTTTTGGAATAAAAGGTAGCTCTGAAAAGGGCTGTTTAGTTTGTCTTTGGTTCTTTTGAAGTGAGTTTACTGTGCTGCTCTGCCCTCTACCTGGTTGCCTCCGTGACGAATGCAGGTTTCAGCCCTAGTTCTCATTGCATTAATTGCGTTGCGTACCATCCTTAAGGCCTTGTGCGCCGGATATATGCGAATGCAGCAGTAATACGGGGTTGCGAAGATGTTTGAAGCTAGCTGGTGATCCTCGCTTATAGTGAATGCTTTCCCAAGACTAATGCTATTATCTATCCATTAATCCATGTCATTAACCGTGTGTTTCGTTTAAATCTTTGATGTAGCCAAACCTCATCCGTGGACAGAGTGAAAAACGGGTACATTTCTTAAAAAGGGCATATCTTCAAAAATTGTGAGCCGATTGAAAGAATTGTTTTGGTTTATTAAAGCTAACGATTTAGGGTTTCTTTACATACCAAAATATATTTGATCAACGTTTCAGAAATAGGAGAAAAAGAGGGCGCAATGTGGGGCCTCTTTTTTTGGGACACCCTGTATTTGAAGGGCGAAATATAAGTTTTGATAAAAAATGTTTATTTGAACAAATTTCGGAGAATAAAATCTTAAGATATGGTTGAGTGATGAGTTAAAAATGACGGTTATGAATTCGGTTAATAACTGCACATTAGTTATTTGGAGGGCATTGTGAAGAATCTAAACATTTTGCCTTTGGAGCCGAGGAATATCCCGAGGGGCGCAGCCCCGAGGGATATTCCGAGGTCCAAAGCAAAATGTTTAGATTCTTCACAATGCCCGACATTGTGAACAATGTGTAAATCAGAACACCAATTCCTATACCAAGTTTGATATAAAATTGGACGGATTGAACATGATACCTGAATTTATCGGTTGAGCTAGAGTTTTCAAACATTTGAAAACTCTAGTGAGATCGATAAATTCAGGTATCATGTGAAAGTATCCGTCCAATTTTATCATTATTACGTCTTCCGAATCTTCTTTGTTTAAAACCATGATTTTTAGTAAAAAAACACGATTTTTAGTAGAAAATATTTTTTGGTCAAAACGTGACTTTGCTTAAAATTGTGATTTCTGCTCAAAATGTGATTTTTTTTCAAAAATGTGATTTTTGGTCAAACACGAATTTTGGTCAAAAATGTGATTTTTGGTCATGGCATGTCACATTTACAAAAACAATCACACCAAAAGAGACTTTTGCATATAAAGTATATGAACTATGCACTCTATGAAGAGGCTACAGATATGAAAACACCCTGTAGCTCCAGGCGACCGATACACAAATTTATCGGACAGCTAGGTTATGTACAAAGGTATAGGATTCAAGATTCTGAAGACATAATAATGAAGTTGATCGGTTATTGCGTTGGAGCTGCAGAGTAGATTAATGAATTTGCTTCCCCCTACTACAGACCATGTACCTATATTACCCATAGGGAGATAAACTACTGGAAACCAAACACTATTGGAAACCATGCTCGCTCCGCTCGCTATTTGTGGGACATCGCGGTTTGGGACTTGCGGCTTGTGTCCCCGTAAATCGTGAGTACTCTTTGGCAAAGACTAGCTTCCACCCGGACAGCCAGAGCTTCCACCTAGACAGCCAGCCAGTCAGCCAAACAACAAACAACCAGGCAACCATTTGGATGACAACATAAGCCCCATATATGTGTGATGGCTAAAAATCTCAAACATTTTTAATGTTTATCTTATTGATGACAAACAAACAAACAACACACATTCAATGATATTGTCATAAATTGCAGCAATAATGATTTATTACACCATCTCCTATAAACATCTCAATGAAAATTATAACATTTCATGTTATGAAGCATCCCTTGAACATTTAGAATCCTTGCTTGTAATATACAAACAAGTCCTACGTTCTGTTTTTAATTTTTTTTTTTTAATCCTCATTTTTACAGTATCATTTTTTTCATGCAATCATATACAAGCAAGTCTAATTAATACTCTGCGTGATTATAGGTTCAACATAAAAAGTCAAGTTTTAAGACATTTTCTCAAAATACCATGAGCTATCTACTACTGAACCAATACTAGGCTTGTTTGTTCTCATTTTAATGCATTTTTCATGCGGATTTCAAATATGGTCACTAAAATGTACAATTCTGAAATGTTTGACCTTTTACAACAAAATTTGTAACTTGACGTCGGCAGTCAACACCTTAAATAGTTTGGAGACGCATGGCAGATGCTGTCTCGAAATAAATGGTTGGTACCAAGCAGTTATGTTGTTTACTGAAATAAAATCTGCTTCTTCCAAATACAACATTGAAGTTAGAATTTGTAGTTATGTGACCTCTTTATATAGGCCATCTTTATTTAATAGTTTGTCTCAAAGCCCTTCCCAAGTTAAAAACCTAATGCAGAATGCATTTTTAGGTTTTTTTTATCTGTGTGACGAGCTTTTTGATGAGAATAGACCACCTTTTCATCTCTCAAGGAGGTTTCACCGTGGCCAAGATGAAAACTTTTATTGAAATTTACGATTTAGGCTATTTTGACGTCTTACGATATCAGACGTGAGATTTTTGTGTAGTGGATTTGAAAAAAAAACACCTGCTAAATAACTGAAATGTACTAAATCCAGCTGAAATAACATGCAAAAACCAGGCAATTTTACTAATGTGCACAGGGGCTTTAAGATGAACTATTAAATTAAGATGGCCTAATATTAATTTACCATTATTATATTCTGAGACTGAACTAAGAAGACTAGTTTGCATCTGATGATCAACTCCTGACAGCCTGTGATTGGTTGGGTGAAAAATGTTGATACTTTTACTAGGCAAAATGCAATTTTTCAAAGCATTGTTGATATGGCACAAAAAAAAAAAAGTTTCCAATTACTAATACCTATTATTTATTCCAGTTCCAGTGACACCTCATAAATTTCCCTGGACCTTTGGATCATTGAAATAGGTACTAGCATATTACTTGCAAAATCCATATTAACAGTGCTGTAGTGTACATCCCTCCAATGAACATAAACCTAATCTTACCCAGGCAAATATACACAAGGTGTCACTGGAGTTGGAGCAGATAATAACTACCCAGATGGTTTGCATGTTTGAAGGTACAAAATTAACCATAGGGCATGTTGTTTTCCTGCTGCGCTCAGATATTTCAATCAGCACAATCGTTTCTGAGCTTGATTGTCGGGTGACACCAGACACAAACTAGTATTTTTAATTCAGTCTCTGATATTTATAGGTGCATCTTTTGTTACATTTTAATGCAGCAGTCTTGTCCAAAATCTCTGCAAACGAATGTAGAGTAATCACTTGGATACATCCTGTGTGGATTAATGTAAACACATCACAAAAAGTAATTACCCCTTATAATTTGAGTTATCATCTCATAATGAAGGTTGGTAATTACTTTTTCTGATGTGTTTGCTTTTGAAGTTGGCCCACAATGTGCTACATTAACAATCATAATAATATTATTAATAATAATCAAAGTAATAATACATGTAATAATAATGAAAATAATTACAAAATCAGGCACACACAATGAGTGAGAATTATACTTTTAAAAGAAACAGTAATGCAATATTTTTGCTATACTTTGGTACCTTTTACTATTGCACTAAATTAGCAAATTAATTTAATTAATTCACCAAATTAGGCTAGCTGCTTGTGTTCCATATCATATATGATCAGTAATAATAATAATAATAAATAATATTAGCTGCACACCAGAATGAGAATATATTTGAGAAATACCTCTTTTAGTACCAGTATTGCATTATTTTAGCTATACAATGTAATTAATTAGGCTCTTCATGTGTTACAAATTATACATGATTAGTATTAATAAATTAATATTCATACATACTCACGATATAACGACGTTTCTGATTGGATTTGCGTTCTTTTTTGCTGGTCATAAATACCGTTTATGACCAGTACGAGGGCATAAACAAGCTGCGTCACGCAGCGTTGGAACCCAATTAACACGATCCACGATTTGCTAGTGTTGCGTGCACGCCAAGATGTCACCGCGCCCATCTCACGCTGGCGCAAAAGATGACGCGTATCACGCGTTGACTCCCGGCCGTTGACCTCATGAGCCGAGCTGCTCCTGCAAGTAGGCCTACTCATTTTCTTCCAATTTATGAAGGAAAACGGTATGGAAATGTTATTTAAACTTGTAAACCCTTATTATTTTCATCTGTATTGAATTGCTAAGAATACTGGGTATGTATGAACGGGGTTCATTCATAGGATTTCGGGCATGATCGCTGTTTATGCCCTCAATCCTATGAATGAACCCCTAAGTAACAATATCATCAGTAGAATGAGAATAATGTAAGATTTCCATCAAATTTTAATTAAATGATGAAATACTATTAGTAATAACTGCCAGGAAGGGTTTCTGTCCATATTAAGCTTAAATAACAAGGGAAAGTGAAAGAAGCCCCACTGGCTATTTTGGTCATTTCACATGGAGTTCTATGGCGGACTTAAAATCATAATTGTGATGCGATCAAGCAAAATCAGTCGGAACTCGGAAATATTGATTTTGAGATATAGCCAAACAAAGGAAATATTTCCGTTTGTTTCCTGTTGTTGTGGAAACTCTTTAATTGCTCATAACTTTGGAACTGGTTGTTCAATTTCAATGGGGTTTTCTGCAAAATCCAGCTTTGTAAATGCTTTTTTTTTTCCTATAAGAAACTGAAAATTTAATATTCCCGAGTTCCGAGTGATTTTGCTTGATCACATCACAATTATGACTTTATGTCAAATTTGCTCCTTTGACCTAAGAACACAAATTTGGCCGATTCCATTAATAGAAATAAGTTGAGACATGTGTAAATATTACAAATATGCAACCCCCCAAAAAAAAACAGAATTGAAAAAAAATAACCAATTTCATATCATAAGATCGTACATTATGCCTAAAGAAACATATCTGCAATTTTAGTCTTGCAATATTTTAGTTGTAAAATTAGCCTTTCAATTA
Source organism: Amphiura filiformis (assembly GCF_039555335.1). NCBI lineage: Eukaryota > Metazoa > Echinodermata > Ophiuroidea > Amphilepidida > Amphiuridae > Amphiura > Amphiura filiformis. The sequence continues at coordinate 8,717,722 of NC_092629.1, forward strand.
GTATTCCAATTCCAAGATGTAGTTAATTATACAGTACTACAATTCTCACCAAGTAATATAAGCATAAAATTACACGCCTGCAATGATTTCAAAAACTATGGCGGATCAACAAGGGCCCATAATTTTAACTAGGCCCCAAATATAATTAAGCAGTCAATATTTGTTTATATACTGTACCTTTGCATACAGTGGCAGCACTAAGGGGAAGGGCATATTTTTTCTTGCCCCACCACTTATAGGGTCTTGTCACCCTTAAAAACCGACAAAAAATTCTGGCGCCGCCACTGGTTGCATAGACACATAGTCTTGTCACCTGGCATCACTGGACACAGTGATGCTTGAATTAATGTGATGCAGGTACACGCAGGCCGACCATTATGCCCATCACATGGGCCCTCGGCTACAGGCATCGAGCAAATTTACTCTCATCGTCAGAGCTATGCCCGCGCTTTTAGCCAATGAGATTACAGGAACCTATATGATAATAAATATGTATAATTTTTCTTTCAATACTATTCATTTAAATTTTGGTTCAGTCTTAAAGTACATGAAAACAAGCTTATTCCCAAAATTTTAGTTGATTCCGATTTTGCGTTTGAGTTATGCATGATTATGCTCCATAGACATCTGATAGTGGTATAAAAACTTTTTTTGAGAAAAGTAGGGGGATAATGCTGTAGATCCTGAAATTCCCCTTTAAGGCAAAAAGAAAAGAACTTGTATTGCCATTTTTCGACAGACCCAAATTATTTTTACCATATTCTCTTTTAGAGTACATGAAAATTATTGCAAACCTACACTACTGAGCACATAAAGTTAAGTTTTTATGTCTGGTTTTGAATATTGCAACAAGGAAATCAAAGAAATACATGTTCCCCATATAAGTATTGTATTCTCTCTAATTACCACCACAGGGATGTTGCATTAAAAAAAAGGTGTTAATTAGAGGACCTTTTACAATGATAATTCCCATTAAAAACACCACAAGTACTGTCTGACAGTGCAGCGGTGCTCCACAAAAATATGGTATTTTTACAAATACTGTAAACATTGTCGATAACAATGGCCTGTCGCGGAGTGTCGCCACAATGGTAAATTCCATAATTCCATGCGTTAGACCCCAGAAATCGTCAATTGATATCAAGCCGACTTGTTCGCTAAACGATGTGCGCATCAGCATGATGTCAAATGACAACATCTTGGGTCTAACTGCAAGGAAATATGGGATTTATCAAAAAAGGTCAATTGATGTTCGAAATTGCAGATTGCATTTATTAGAGAGAATAGAATATATGGTCATAATTATTGCAATACATAGCAATGAAGTACATAAATTATTAAAAGCACACTAATTTATAGCGTGTACTAAGTATCTGTACTGAAGAACAACGGATGACAACCTCAATTGTTTTCAAAATTCAGATTTGTCTTATTGCATTATGTAGGCCTCCTAAATACACCAGGCACAAAAAGCAGGGATGTAAGTGGGGTAATGATCCACTTCCTGAAAATCACGTGAGCCAAGGCGATCAGCCGAGCCGAAAGCGAGACGTTTAACGGGGGTCCATGGGGCAGAGCCCCTGGCAGGGGTTCACCCCCCTCACAAAATTTTTTTTGTTGCTCTTTTTATGACAAATTATCATCATCCAATCCGGAAATGTAACAAACAAAAAATTAAATTTTTTTTTTTTTTTTTTTTTTTTACATTTCCGGATTTTTTTTTTTTTTTTGTGCCCCATTTCCGGAAGTCTTACATCCCTGAAAAAGACACTCGTCAGTTCTATATTCATCCTTTCTGTTCAATAACTGTGTAATTTTGGATTATTCTGAAATATATATTTTGTTAATTAGGACTTTGCTTTTTCATTTGACACCCTGTTCGTGAAAAATGAACAAGAATTGACCAAGATATGCGCCTCCAAAGCCTCAAACCCCAAAATCAAAAGTTGCATTTTCAACGATTTTCAATGGGAACACATCGTTGTATTGCACACAAGCACCACGGGCCAATCAATAAAGCACACAGTGTAACAGGCACAAAAATGACAATTGAATCGTTAAAATTGCAACTTTTCATTTTGGGGTTTGAGAGTTTGAGGCGCATATCTTGGTCAATTCTTGCTCAATGTTCATGAACAGGGTGTCAAATGAGAAAGAAAAGTCCAATTAACAAAATGTATATTTTAGAATAATCTAAAATTATCAAGTTATTGAATAGCAAGGACGAATATAACTGCCGAGTTTCTTTTTGTGCCTGGTGTAGTGCATTTGCTGAAATGTCTTGTTAAGCATTTGAATCCATGGGATTTTGATTACACATTGAGCTGATAGATGTTATTAACGATATAAGCACTGGAATGAAATAAATATTTACTTTCATCTTACGTGATTTGATTTGTTCAGCTCAAGTAAAAGGGCATGTGCTTACCGTATTTCCTCTGTTAAACGCCCTGAGGGCATTGCATTTTACAAACGGGGGACCTTTATTACAGAACGATAATTCTAATTCTAACTATGAACTTAGGATCAATGACTTCTGGTTCATTTACGGGTTACCGATCAGACTTTCGCCAGCTACCTATGTCATTAGCGATTGTGTGTGCACCGTAATAAGCATGGAAATATCAGCATTTTTTAAACATCTTGGTTGAAAATAACATACACTTCTACCAAAAATGGTGGGGCTATTTAATAGAGCGGGGATTAATAGAGGAAATACGGTATAATTATATTACACATTATTAGTACCTGTCACCAGGGGTGGAATTTCCCAAAAATATAAACTCAATATCTTCCTTCAAGAAGACATGATTTCCCCCGGCCTGGCAAAGAATTTGGAATCCAAGCCAATCAGAGACGTAGTAAGAATAGTTAGTAGGTGCCGTCTTACAATTACCAAGAGATCTAAAAGCTGTATTTTGATTGGTTACTCAGATGATGTAATTAACCAATCAAGGACTTGGTTAATAAATAGTCGCCTACTTTTTAACTGCAGCATGATTTGGCAGCAGGTTTACATGCAGGCGAGGGCTGACTGCAGCATCCGTTGGTTGCTTTCTTCTGGCCTTCTGCACTATCGAGTTGTTTTGGTAATCCAATAAATGGATCGGTGGGGCACTGTGGAACAAAAACAGAAAACAAGCAATGTAAATGGGCAATTCCAGTTGAAATCCATACACCCCTTATGGAAGACATGACCACACAGGGAGTGTGAATTTTAAATTGGTTACCTGAAGTGTGAATTTTAAATTGGTTACCTGAATGGCAAGTTTTGCATTTTACCTAAAACAGACAAATATCACAGATTCAGCAAAAGGCCTCCGCAAACCCCACCTTTGATATTTTCTTCTAATTCCTTACCTTTAGACCCATCTTAAATTAAATTCCAATGAAAGACTAATTTTTGGCTCTCTGATACGTAGAATTATCTTCCGGTTGTGCCACAATATTTTTAACCCAAAATTGTTTACTTCTATGTGAAAATGTACATATTGCACTGGGAAATATATTTTGTGTCATTTAAAATACTTAAGATTTGTGAGTGCTAAGACTTGTTCCAAGCCGGGGTTCCAAGTCCTTAAATATTGTGACTGCAATTGCAGTTGATTCATTGCTAAATTATAAAATTGGACTTTTATTTAACAGTTGGCATGATTAGTACTAACTAAAGGATTAGGATTTAGCTAAATTTCGTTTGGCAAAACAAGATAATATTTTTTTAATGCTAAACAAATCAGTGCTGTATTTTTCTAGAATCAAAAGTAAGTTCTTGGTGGATATACTTGCCTTTACCACAGTGGCATCACTTGACCCAGGAGAGACCTGGAAGATACTTGCGTATCTTGTGTTCTGAAGAATGGAAGACAAATCTGCATCCACCTCAACACTAACACCAGCCTGAAACGAAATCAGAAGAGATGGAAAGACATGTTAACCCTCTGCACATTTTATGGCCATATTTGGAATCAGCATTAAAAATGCATTTAAATGAGTACAAACAAGCCTGGTATTGGTTCAGTGGTTCAGAGTGATATCTCTAGATATTTTGAGAAAACAGGATTTTTAATGTGTGCCAGAGCTGCACAATACAAACTAGAGCGATAACCGCACCATAGCTGAACCATGTGGCTTCGGCAGTATATTGTGGTAGGCCTATACCACTGTCACCCGGAGTCTGTAATGGACATAATCTCGAAATGCTACGAAGGTATGACCGCCCGAGTGGTGTTAATTAAAGAGGAAAAGCAAAAATTATAAAATAAAATAGAGCAAATGTGCCCTTTGCAAGCGCACAAAGTAATTTAGGCGGATGACTGTGACGATCTGATCAAGCAGCAATACTGTGCTGGATAGTATTAATTTTAATAAGACTGTTTCATTAATTGCCGTTTTAATATACCTTGATCGTGGGAAGCTGGCATTTTGAAAACTTGACTTTTCACCTCTGTATGACCCCCTTAATGACCTTAAATAAATTTTAAAATATTTAAAACATGTTAAGAATGTCATAAGGATCATTGCATTTAAATTTCAGCTCAATTGAAGCATTTTGAAAACTTGACCTTTGACCCCTTTACTGCCCCTTAATGACCTTAAATGAATTTTAAAATATTTTCAACATGTTTAGAATGTCATAAGGATCACTGCGTTTAAATTTCAGCTCAATCGGAGCATTTTGGAAAACTTGATCTTTGACCCCTTTATGACCCCTTAATGACCTTTTAAGGTCATTAAGGGGTCATAAAGGGGTCAAAGATCAGATTAAAAATGAATCTGAAAATGTTTTTAAAATGTTTAGAATGTCATAAGCATCATTGCATATAAATTTCAGCTCAATTGGAGCATTTTGAAAAACTTGACCTTTGACCCCTTTATGACCCCTTAATGACCTTAAATGAATTTTAAAATATTTTCTAAATGTTTAGAATGTCTTAAGGATCATTGTATTTAAATTTCAGCTCAATTGGAGCATTTTGAAAAACTTGACCTTTGACCCCTTTATGACCCCTTAATGACCTTAAACGAATTTTAAAATGTTTTAAACATGTTTAGAATGTCATAAGGATCATTGCATTTAAATTTAAGCTCAATCAGAGCATTTTCGGTTAAAATGACATTTTTTGACCCCTGTGACCACTGGATGACCTCTGATGTTTGGACATATTTTTATTATATTCTTTACATTTTTCTCTTTTATATGACACTACTTGGGGGGTCATACCTTCATGGCATTTAGAGATATGTCCAGTTTAGACCAAATGGTTAGTCAGTTAGTAAGCTAGTAAGTAAGTAAGCTAGTAACATACACTAATATAGGCTGATACCATTTCATGGTTCAGCAAAAAGGGTACATTTGTATATTGGACAGGACCTCCAACATGAAAACATCCAAAAATACACCATTGGCAAAATGTCAAAAATCAGAAGAAAAACAAATTATGGTTGAAAGGACCTTGAAGTCAAACATGAAACATTGAAAAATTGCAAAAAATCATGACCGTTTCTGCTGGCCACCAAGATTGCTGTGTTGCCCTCAGTGACCGACCCTAAATCCTGAAAAATCAGGGTCACAATTTTTATTGAATGATGATTTTTATATGTTCACAAAATTAATATGTCATTGAAAGACAAGTCGAAATTGATTATCTAACAATTATCCAGTAGTCAAAATTATCCAATGTCCCTAATGGAAGTATGATTATTTAATATTTGTGGGGAATTTTTAAAAACTGATGGTTAAAAAAAATCCGATAGACCAACCCAACCTTCCCATTTTTCCCACTTGAGGGCAACACAACAACATTTTGGGCCTTAAGGTACTAAGGTAGTAAACGTGACCAAAATAGCTGTTTAGGCTATATATAGCCCTAGAAAAAGAAACAAAAGTATGTCTTTAACAATGACTAATAAATATGCATAATATAGTTAACCCTGAAACTTTTGTGATCCTTGTTCAAGGCCATATATAGCAATCAAAATATCACACTGTAGTTGACCGGACACTTTTGTAATCATTGTTTCAAGGTCATACATACAAAATGTAGCAATCGGAATAACAATGCATTAAACCAGACCATGGTGGGTGTGAGGGTGACCTTCATCTCTACCCCCTTGCAAGGGAGTCACTCTCACACAAAAGTGCTATCCATCCATGTCAGAAAACAAGGTCTTAGGTAAGATTTGAAGGTTTGGGTGTTATTCAAAAACAAAGTACAGGGTGTATCAAAATGATTGGCAGCCATCAGTTTCCAGTGATTATGGACAATAATAACATGCAACACAGAGGTTACCTTATTTATAGAAAAATTTTAAGAAAGGTCATAAAACAATAAATCATGGGCATTACAAGAGGACCCAATGTTGCATATTGAAGAACAGGCTTGTCAATAAACACCAGAAACTGATGGGTACTGATGTGTATTTACTAATTTAGTTGTGTAAAACACTCGGCTGGCTGCATAAGCCCTTGTCGGACAACCTCTGAAAATACCCTAAAGCGCTCCACAGACTCCGAGTATTGTACGTACAATATTGTATGCAACATATCTACGTTATTTAATCTATTGCCATTCTATTTCCAGTAATGTTTCAGTTCTAACGAATGTTTGATGACGAAAAATCGATAATATGTTACATGTAATATCTAGTAGAAATATATTATCGATTTTACGTCATCAAACATTCGTTAGAACTTAAACATTACTGGAAATAGAATGGCAATAGATTAAACAACGAGATATGTTGCATACAATATTGTAATGCATAATAAAAAGTCTGAATACTGCTTAAATGGTGTATTGTATACAACCAATTTATAACCGCCAAATACATGCAAACCCCCCCAAAATGGCATAACAGGTTATTTTAGTTTAACTTTCAACATCTGCGGAAAGAGAAACCATGTGAAAACAAACAAATTCTTTTCTTACACAAAACATTAAATTATGCTGACTTAACCATCAATTTTCTACTTCCAAGTCAACCAGCAAATAACCAAGTTTCCTAAAAGTAAAATCATCTAGCTGTTAAAATCAGCCCATCTGAAAAAGTACATGGTGAATCAAAATGATTGGTACCCATTACCTTTGTCGTCTAAGGGGCTGTGCAATAATTATGAGCCCCCCCCCTCTCGGCCCGCCAAAAATCGTTTGCCACCCTCTCGGCCCGCCAAAAAATCTTTGCCCCCCACTTTACACATGCCAAAATTTTGCACATTAAAGCGTTTCCGTACTGTTTACTTAAGCCTTTTCAGAGCGTTTTAATTAAAATGCGCCCCATGAATGTGTGCCAAAAATTGCTTGCCCCTCCTTTCGACTCGCCAAAAATTTCTTGCCCCCAAATTTTACCCTCCCCAGGGCTCATAATTATTGCACCGCCCTAATGACATGTCTGCTTCTTTCATTAGATCCTCTTGAAATGACCACAATTTATAGTTTTATGACCTTTCATTACATAAATCATTTTCACTGGATATTGAAGGGTACCAATAATTTTGATGCACCCTGTACCACTTTTTTTTTTTTTTTTAGGCACCCCTGTGTGGCGAAGACATGTGGCGAGTCACCAACAGTGGTCTTTTTTCAAAGACTACTCATGATTGAGGGGGCCGAGCGGCAAAGCCACGAGTGGGCGCAGAAGGCACAAAAGAGTGGCGAAGCCGGGCTGCTGATTTCAAGAGTGTGTGGTTCCCAGTGGTTTCTCTCCCTGTGGGTAATATAGGCCTACCCAGCAAACACAAAAGGCTTTTAAAATGGTACATGTATAAACAGATTATATTTTGGGTTTTTTGTTTTGGTTAAAAACGTTTTTGATAACATTAAATATCTGGTTTTATAAAGATCATGAAAATGTTTTAAAAAATTTTTTTTTATGAAAACACACTGCAACAAATTTTTTTTAAAGTGTCAAAATGTTGTTTAAAATATTTCTTGCAAACATTTTTTGGCCAAATATTTCATCAACACTCAAATAACATTATGTTAGAATATTTTGTAGTAAGTTTTCAAAATGTTTTTGTTATGAAAACATTTTATACATATCCTTTATATAACCTGACATTTAATTCTGGCAACCTTTTTAACCTTTCGCAAATAATGTCAAAAACGTTTTGTTTGCGTGGTACATGGTCTAGATTGACATGACAGCTGACATGCCAGTGATTTTCCCAACACAGTGTGTAAACTAGATTTACCTAACTGTTGCAAAAATGGGGGACACGGTAGGACAACTCTTAACACAATGGAAAGCTATCATGGCTAGCACTACATGTATATCTGAACTGGATGCCATTATTCATCATGACCATGGTCCAACAGTTATGAGTGGATTTCTTGGAAGAGCTGTTTCACTAACAAACTTTAAACATAAACAATTGATGACATAAAGGGTCTGGAAATAATAGAAGTTATGGAAGGGAAACACCTAACCTTTTTGTACATGAAAAACATGTCAAGTTATTGAAAAATTAATAAACAAAATTATGGTAAGCCCTCCTGAAAGACACATACAGTAAATATACACTGATCCAAGTATATTCCCACATTAATTTTGGTTATAATCCTCTCCTGCATTTTCCAAAAATTCAAGAATTCCGTATTTTTCCTAATAAGCGCCCAGTCTCTATGAAACGCCTACACCCAAAATTGTCCAAAATGAAAATTGAAAAAGCAATAAAATTTACCATTAGTGCAAATATACATTAAAAGAAAATTAGATCATTCCTAGGTCTCACTGGATATTATAGGATCAGTGTTTGAATTAAGCATTTTTTTATGTGTAGCAAAATTTGCTTTCCTTACTTTTCTCTTGGTACATTCACATATTTCAGTGTGTAAGTCTATGGCATAAAAATGCTACTTAACTCCAAAATTGTGCAATGTAGCAAATACCAGCTATTTCCAACGCTGTATAGGATTAAAGAAATTAATTTCTCATGATGATAAGCCATTCCTCCTGCAAACAGATGCATCTAAACTGTAATGGGTGGTGTTATTTTGGTCATTTAATGTGAAAACATACACAAAAAATTGTTCCCTAATAAACGCCCAGCCTTCATGAAATGTCACAGCCCAGGGGCCCTTATTTAGGAACAATACGGTAATGCCAGTCAACACAAAACATCAGGTTATATACATGTGCAAAAGTATAAAATATTTTAATAACTTCTGCAAACATTCTAACATTATTTTAAAGCAGTATTTCATGATTCTAGCATCCTCTTTTTATGAGAAAGCTTTCTCTGCATTTGTAACACTTCCCTGGATGAAGACGAACAAAAAAAAAACTCACCTTGAAAGTCAACTCAGAGTCAAAGGGAAGTTCTGCTTCATATTCACTCAGTGTCCCCTGGTAGGTGACCTTTGACCCATCAGATGGTGAGGGATTCAGCTTGAACATTCTATATGTAGCAGATACAAACTTGAGTTCTCCTGTCAAGGAACAAAACAAGGTGAGAAAATTTGAGACAAAAATTTTGTAAGGCCTCATAACTGCTAAATTATTGGTCTAAAGAATGTAAAAGTATGCATTTTAGAATGGCAATGACATGATGAATTCATCTGTGAGGTCAAATTTTTTTTGGTCAACATAACAAAAAAATTGTTAAGCCAAATTTTTTTAAATTAATTTTCAAAAACTAGATAAAAATATCTAGGACCAGATTTTTTATTTTTTTGAATTTTGACCAACTTTGAGAAGGTCAAAAAATGCAAAATTTTCAAAAAATCATAAATCATAATCATAATATTTTTGGTGAAGTTGGTCAAAATTCAAAAAAATGTAAAAAAAGTTCCTAGATATTTTTTTATCCAGTTTTTAAGAATTAATAATAAAAAATGTTGACCGAAAAAATTTGGGCTAAAAAAAAAGTTTTAGGCGATGAAAAAAAAAATCCTGTTCTACGGGCAGCCGGACCTTTCAAGTAGCTATAGGGTCGGTCGGCGTTGCTTTTTTTTCCTGAAAAATCTGAAAAAATCTAAATTTTTTTGCAAACATATTTTCTAAAAATGTTCAGCCAAAACTAATAAATTTTGGGCAAAAAATGGCTGATTTTACATGATTTTAGCAAAATTCCCCGAAACGCATACTTGGATCAGTCGGGCCCGTAGAACAGGTTTTTTTTCTGTAAAAGCAAAGCAAAAAAACACTTTTGGAGGCCCATAAAATCCAAAGAAGCAAAAAAATAGTAACACCGTTCAAGAAAAGAGAAAAATTCAAAAACAATTTTTACCCCTACCCACTTCTATATAACTAAGTAAAAATTCTTATGCTGTACCTCAATTTTTGAGTATTATCGCACAGGCTTTACATGCATGTATGTGCAGTTTCAGGCATGGAAAAAAACCCACTGAAACATGTTGACCAATGCAAAGCGTAGCGAGCGGAGCTATCGTAGATTACGGCCGACTGTCCACAGGCCCTTGGTGGGGTCCAGGGGCAAAGCCCTGGCGGGGGTCCTATGGGCGGATTCCCCTGAAGCCAGAGTTTCCATGATTTAAATACCCTTTGGAAGCCTTTCTGGAGGATTAATTTTACTAGAAGTTAAAAAATGATACATAAAATAACCACTCATTGATTTTTTTGCATAGAGTCTGGCCTGTTTTTTAGGGTTACGCCAATTAAACTATTTTTTTAGGCCTTAATGTTGGTGAATGTTTAAAAAAAAACACCAAAAAGAGGAAAATTAAAAATCCGCAGAAACTTTTCATGCCTGCAATTTAGATGCACGATCCTGGAAGCTAGGATAGATTGCAGATCAGAACACATGCAATAGCTGTTAACACTCAACTATGGCCAACTTTGTGGACATACATGTACTGTAAAGATTTGCGCATGAGCTCCTTTGACCGAGGGTATATTTTACGTACAAACTGATGAGAGCTCCATCCCCTGAAAATCCCAACAAGAATTAATAAGGGTTCCTCCCCTTATTTGCTGGTAGGATTTTTAAGGGAGGTCACTTAAAGTTTAATGCCTTAAATTCCAGTTATGTCCATATGTGCCATTGTTCAAATCTTTATGATATACTATAACTTTAATTAAGCTATTATACAGCTTTTTAGAGCAATTCTATTGCCTACTGGACCATCATGATTTTATTCCTTTTTTGTGACTGCAAGTTTAATGAGGCATCAAACAATGCCTGAAAATCACAGAAAACCACACAATAACTTGTATACCTATTCAATCATTGGTCAAATCAACAATAAATGTACTGATAACTTATGGTGGTTTCTTGGATGTTTATCACTGTGTAAATGGCGAATACATAATGGATCCCATGTTGCACCTAGCACCACTTTCCCTAGTTGGACAAACTCAAAGATCCTACACCACCATGACCACTGACCCTAGAATGATCTGTACCTATAAAAGTAAAATAGTGCACTCACAAGTTACCAGGGATGATACCCAGGTACTAGTATCATACCTTGATCTTGTTTGCAAGATATTTTAACTTACTATAGGTTCGTATGTTAACCACATGATATAGGCCTATAACCATTGCATACATTACGCACCCACTCATAACTGAATTTAGGCATAGGCCTACATTAATTTTTAATTTTTGAAGATTCATAGACAGCGTTCGAAATTTTGGTTGTCCGTCGCCCGGGACAACTAAAAAAAGTCACCGGACAACCAAAAATACTGATTTGGTTGTTCGCCGGACAACCATAAATCTGTAGCCAAAATTCACCTTTGTAGGCCTACGTGTATCACATATCATGTAGGACTTATACACTGATATTCAAGTACATTAATAGCAAAAAAACTTGTACGAACAACCAAAAACTTAGACGGACAACCAGAAATTGTAACCTGGTTGTCCGTGGGACAACCATTTATTTTTCCTTAATTCGAACACTGTTCATTGATAATTAATTTTGCTGTCCTAAGAATGTCAAAAAGACTTGGACAAGTCTAGTGACAAACAAGCTTGGATAATAACGACACAATTTTATCTCACCTGGCTTTTTATCCTATAAAAAATTCTATAAAAACGTTTACCAAATTAAAATGATAGTTTTATTGCATAAACAAGTAAATAATTATATTTCCTTTTTATTGTTTTGGGTCATGTGGATGAAGTGAGTAACTGCAGTAAATTTGATTTTGTGATTTTTTTCATGTTTATCATTATTTTCAGGGGGGGGGGGATAGGTGAGTACAGGGATTTTGGCAGATTTGGGGTGCATTTTAAATTCAAGCTTCTTGGTATAACCTTGGGCCACAATTTTCTGATAACTGGTTTAGAGATGGGGTGCTTTTCACAAATTTCCTCAAAAAAAATGCAGATTCTTCCAATTTGTTTTCAAGAATTTTACAAATTTAACGTAATATTCTGAAATAATTGAAAATTTGTTTATTTTTGGGAGGTATTTTTCCAAATTTTGTAGGCCTGTTTTTTTGAATACCATAAATCATATACCCAATGCCATAAATCCATACCCAATCCCAAACCAAGACCAGGGGTCCTGGGACCCCTTACTTTTTTGTTTTGGACGATTTCGACCCCTTAAATTATAAGTTGAAATTGACCAACCGGTCCTATCAAAACTAAATTACATGATGCACGATAATTTAGAATTATCTAAATCCTTTGCCGAGTTGCTCATAATAAATAACTTCGAACCCCTTAAAATTCTCATTGGACCCCTTACATTTGGGTTTTGCAGGGCTTAAAGGGTCCGGTAAAAATCTGGACCCTTTCAATTTTTGAGCTGGTGCTATCTCTGATTAACCCCTTTGGATTATTTCAAAAGTCTGGTTCAGACAGTAATTAAAACAGTAATTAACACAAAATATTAAAAAAAAATGAAAACATATTTTTTATGGCTTGACATAATCATGAATTGTCGTATCTCAGACACCAGAAGGTAATTTTAGATACATGTAGTTTTCACTAGGCCTATAGATAAAATAGAACAATATTACACACAAAACTTGATAGAAGTGGTTTTACTTTGCAAAAGACTTCAGTTGCCAAAACTTTTCAGCACCAAGGCTTGGCACATTGATATACAAGGAGTCTCAAGTTGCCCAATTTTTAAGCTTCCAAAAAAGGTACCCAATACTGGATATTTGGGCGGATTTACTCGAATTTACAACCCAAATCCCCCAATTGGATGGAAAAGCACTTGACTTAAAATCCTGTAAATGGGAAGTTACGGACCGATCAATAAATGGTCACAAAACCCTATGTAATTGCAATTGGGAACTTCAGACATTCAAAACCTTTATAAATCGGCTAAATTGAAAGAAAAATATATCAAACTACTGCGGCGACCTGACTCGTGCAAAGTATCCCAATTTTAGGCAAGTAGTGGCACAGTTTTTTGCGTAGCAGCAAGTAATCGCCAAATAGCCCAATTGTGCACCTAAGGCATGGTGTTGGCATCACTGGTTGTTCTCTTGATGATTTACACGCTTTTGTTCTGGTTTTGTGGAAGGTCAAGGCCTGCATGCAGCTGGTCATTGGGAATGCCTGGAGGGGATAATAAAATGACAATATAATGTCATCATCATCATCATCATCATCATCATCAGTCGGCTGCGGAGCAGGCGACTACAAGCTTTCTCCAACTAATGCGATCTTGGGCAAGCGAAACAATTTTGTTTGGCTGCAGCATCCCTTCAGTATCTCCCAGGAGGTGCTGGACATACTGTAAGTACAGTGTGCGTGGCCGTCCCGGTTTCCTCTTCCCATGTGGTGGAATATAAAGCGCATATTCTTTCACAGGCTCGCCATCTTCAAGACGCAGTATATGGCCGAGAAATTTGAGTTGATGAATCTTGACTCTGGAAACCAGTGGAGTGGTTTTGGTCAGGTTGTAGATGGTTTCATTTGGAATGTCACTGTATTTTATAAGGCAGTGTCAATATAATGTCACTGTATTTTATAAGGCAGTGGACTGTGTCCGAGCCTTATCACTTACTTTTTTCATGAGAGTGAGGATCGAGTTTCTGAGGAAAGGAAATCCAGAAATTCACGGTAATTCACCTAACATTTTATTTTCGTTTTTAGTCCCGCGCCCCATCGGCAAGGACCCGAATACCCCCAATCCCCTCAGCTGATGGTACTATTGTATGTGGCAGTATAGTGAGTCTGGGTTCTCTGGTTTTAATTCTTTGGCATAAATTGAACATGAACATGGATTCTTTAGCCCTCCCCCCTGTACATGTACCAGCTGGACGAGTTTCATGATTTTACGTATGGTTCAATAGATATATCCATGAAAAATATTTATTTCCAAAATATCAGTTGATTCCAAAATTGTTAGTGTAATTTCTGTCTGATGACACAGACAGAAAATACAAATTGGGAATTATGGTTTTTTTCAAATTACTGAATCTGGAAGAAAGGTTACACACACAAGCATTATGTAATTCTAGTATATCTTTCTTGGAATTAAGTGGGGGATAAGGCTGTGGATCACACACAAAGTGCCCCTTTGTTTAAGCATGTAAGTTATTTTTCCAATACACAGGCAGTATTGTCCAGTGGTATTCATGCATGCAAAATCATTATGAAATTTATTTGGTGTGCAACTGCTATAAATATACTGCCCTCTAGAAGTCACTGACAATTTTATATAAAGCAAGAGGTTGAGCAATTATAGAGGGCTGTACTCACAGTTTCATTTCTTGCAAATTTCTAACAGACAGTGCAGAACATGGATTTTAGTAGTACTAGCTAAATTGAATCAAATGACAGGATTGAGTTTCTCACAGGAAAGAATCCTCCAAATATGATTGGTAACTGGGGTGGGGTTTGGGTTAAGGGAGGGTCACTCAAGAAGTACACATAAACTCATGTGAAAAGGTGTGTTTGTTGCAACAAGACAAGTAAAATGTGCGACACCTTCAGGGGTTAAGAAAAAACAGATTTTCAAGAAAAGGGCATTTTCAGCTTATGTAAGTTATGTGCTCTGTCATACATGAGTGCCCAAAACGGATTGGTACTGGTCACTTCTTGGAACCATAGAAATATAATGTGACCAAATTGCAATAGCATGTGAGAGGCAAAAATTAGTCTCTTACACTTGGATGATTTCAACTTGTTTCCCCGGGATATTTTTAAAACCCTAACCCTGAACCTAAGAACCCTAAACTTAAAAGTGTGTAAAAATGAACCGCTGTTCTTCCCTGTAAAATCCCACCACAAAATATACCGCCGTCTTGACTTGCTTCAAAAAAATAAAATGGCAAGCTTTAGTTTACAATGTTGATCCTCATTTTCATTCAAAATTATAATTTTACATGTATAATGGTAAAGGCAACCTTAAGGGGGTACTACACCCCTGCCTAATTTTGTGCCTATTTTTGCATTTTTTTCAAAAATTATAGAGCATAAAGTAAGATATGTATATTATAGGGGCAAGGACTACAACTACTGCACTGGAAATTTTATTTCAGCACACACAACAGTTGTGGAGTTACAGTCAAAAATGAGGGAAAACCAATATTTGATCAATAAATCAATAACTACTTGCCTTGAGTTCCTGAATTTTCGGTGCAGTAGTTGTAGTCCTTGCCCCTATAATATGCATATCTTATTTGTCAGCAATGCGCTTTACTTTTTGAGAAAAATGCAAAAATAGGCACAATTTGGCCAGGGTGTAGTACCCCTTAATGTAAGTCAATTTATTGGTTCCTGTTCACAGTCCACGCCAAATCAGATCTGCCTATTTTTTTACATTCTTTTCTTTGTATTTTCACAGCCCTTCATTTTCATTTTTTAGGCCCCCCAAGACCCCTTTACACCCTTGTATCTACATCTGTTCGCTACTGTGTAAACATTTGTTTGTTTGTTTGTTTGTTTGTTTACCCAGGTTGGTCTGTGAGGAACACATGCTAATCCATGGAAAACCATGGACCGTTCCAAGCTCATACAACTGTACAAGCCTGGATAGCCAGTGTAGGCTAATTTGGTAGAGGTTATCCCACATAGAATTGTCAGCAGGCCTGCAGACTTACCTAGAACAGCAGCAGCCTGTTCGTCACTAATGTCGACTGGCGCAGTGCTAACAAGACGTGGGGTGGTGAATCCACACTGCTTACTGAATGAAATGAGGTCCTTCCATGGAAGAGCACCCGCAAGACATTCTCCTGGATGAAGACAAAGTATACATTAAAAGCAGTTTGGACTATGAAATCTAAAAAAAAAGTTATTCCGCCCACCAGCTTCTACCAGAATACAGGCACGAGAATGGCTTTTTTGAAAACTGCCTGAAAAAGCGTGTGAATTCAGCTTAAAAAGGCCCAAAACAGGCTGAAAAAAAATAAGAATACGAAAATTTGGACAACAAAACTGCCTGAATTCAAGCAAAAACCTGAATATTCTCATGCTTGAGAGTAACATTAACATTGTTTGTTTTCTTGGCCTTGAGGTAATAAGGTGAATACACTTTACAACATGTGAAACATACAAATGTGATATGATCATGTCGGAATTTACTTGGAAATACTGATTTTTAGATATACAGGTATCAGATGTGCACAATACAGAATGCAAAAATTGACCTTTAACCTCTCAAATTGACCTACCCCATAGCACCTTGTCATTGCGGACAGCATCAGGTAGTTCGTTCTCTGTATAGATGTCGCTGAAGTACAGCTCTCCACCCGGCTTGAGCACCCGGTACGCTTCTTGCAGTACCGCTCTCTTGTCTGGTGAAAGATTCACGACACAGTTGGATCTGTAATAAGAAATGAGTTAATTGTTTATAGGACAACTTCTCTGTTGTGACCATTGACAAACTCCTCGACACTGTGACTAGCAAAATACGCATCCAAGTCACTATCGAACTTGAGGTGAACCAATGTATAGTTTTACTTTAAGTACACTTTTGGATATTTTTTTTTGGGGGGGGTAAAAGGCCCATATTTTGCAAATTCACTCTAGCAGATGATGCTGGCCTTTGCCAGTCAGTGTACTCTGTTTATTATATGTATATACTATGTGCCATATCCAGTGACGTTGGTGACCATGGAATGCCAATCTATCCTGTTCTTTGCCAATCTCAACAGCTTGGTGTTATCCACACCCATCCAGGCTGTGATACTTTATCCTATGGTGCCCTTTGTCTCTATACATATAAATATAAACTGCTCAAATAAAGAAAGTCCGCAGTCATGTAACCCGTCCTACACCAAAACCTGATCTTGTTATGAAAATTTGATTGATACGGTTGTGTGCAGAATCTTGTTAGCTCTGATTTGATACCAAATTTGATACCAAACACTCAAAAGTGACAAAGACTGATACCAGTTTATGGCATTTGGTGCATTTTCAAAAGTTGCAAATCAAAACGATAACGCGGTCGAAATTGCTGAGCGTGGCAATGTGGTCAAGCTTGCTTGCCCACGATGAACCCATGTCGACTATCCCAAGTGCGCCGCTGTATTCAATTGTTAATTTAAAACGCATGGATTGCTACAGTGCTTTACTGATGAATACTAGGGCTCGATGCGATCGATATGACCTAGCGGTTGTTTCGCTTTATCAATGGTCGCGCTGTGCCATTCACCTCTATAGCTCCGCTGCGTGGTCCATTTTTAATTTGCAACTTTTGAAAATGCACCAAATTTCATATACTGGTCTCAATCTCTCTGAATTTAGAGTTTTGGTGGCAAATTTGGTATCAAGTTGGAGCTAACAAGATTCTGCACACGACTTTATCAATTAAATGTTCATAACACGATCAGATTTTGGTGTAGGACGGGTTACATGACTGCGGACTTTCTTTATTTGAGCAGTTTATATTTGTCTACAAGAAAGACTTGACCCATCGTGAGTATGGGTTTGGGTCCGAAGCCAAATGGAGCTGGGTACAGGGCTACGGGTACTGGTATGGAAATTGGGACTTGAGTACAGACCAGAAATTGGGACTTGAGTACTACTCTGTGATTTCATATCAAATTATATTTCTATCTGTTGTGTAATTAATCGATCAGAATCATCATCAAGTTAAGTTATTTTCCATCGTAATCATTATTGTCTTTGAAATCATTTTAATAGATAATGGTTTATCTTTAATTTGAAAAGGTCATTTACCTCTGTATTGATTATGAAAATGTAGGCATCCTTTGATTCTCAAATTTATGAGTATTTCAAATGTTTTATGTCTTCATTGTTTATTGTCTTCCATTCATAGAAGTTTTAAGAGCACTTTAGCAATTGATTCCTTTTATATGAGTGTGTATTGTCATCCCAATTAGTTAAGTGTGATAGAATTTATGGCCACTTATCTTTTGGCGATGGTAGGTGATCTACTTATGAATATTCATGAGAAAGTTTTATCTCTTTAACGGGTTGTGTATTGTTAAGAGTAGTCATTAAGTAAATGCTTAGTTAAGGTTATTATTTATGCTGTTGCAGAGATGGTACTTAAGTTGGTTTTCAAGTGTTTTTCTGGTGAGCTTGCCCCTTAGATAATTTTAACTTCACTTCAGGGTTGCCAAACCCGCGATTTGGGCGCCCAATTGGGCGATTTTCAACTTCCGTCCCCGCGACAAAGAAAGTGCTCCTTGATTTCGCGACATTTGGGCTACTTTGAAAATCTCACCCGCGAAATGTATTAAATGTTGGGCGATTTGTGATAAAGCCGACTTCAAAACTTATTTTTTTGATCATGATTGCCAATTCTTTCAATGGTCATTCAACAAAAGCACCAAACAAGTAATTCAATAAGCAACTAGTTACAAAACACTCTGTGGTCAGTGTGCTTCCCATATAACAATGGCACGCACATAGTCCATACAGGACCAACGCAATATTTAGTACCATAATCAACGCCGTCAGGCGTTGGTCCTTACACATTGGGTCGCTACCCCCAGCAGTGTCCCTCATTATAATAAACAGTGACTAAAACCAAATCAGTCGATGAGTTAGGTCATGAATCCAAATATGGAAAATAGCCCGCCCACCATTCGGGCTATCATTCAACCGCATCTATTACATAACTGGGACTCTCAAGTCATCTCAAGTACTTGGTATCTCAATCGATTGATTTTGATAATGCAATAAAAGCAATACTAACTTTTGAGGTCGCTTACCAGTGGCTAGTATGAATTCGGAAAGTTTTTTGTTGCTATATCAGTGTAGTTCGAGATAGTGTAGGCCTAATCAGTGTTAACAAAAAGTCATTTGTATGATTCTAGGTTTGTTTTCCTTTTTTTTATTTAATATTGTCACATTTGTCAAGAGGCCTAACCGTGATACCATTAAAAAGGCTAAAAGAACATTAATTCTACACACCGTTTATTTGGAACTGAACTTTGATTTATTAAAGTCATAATGGTTAATTTTTTTCAAACCTGATTTTTTGGCATATTTGTAACGTATACACATGTCACAACTTGCACCTAAATGGAATCAGCCAAATTAGTTGTGTTTGTAGGTAAACAGAGCATAGTTCGACATAAAGTCATAATTCAAGAATTATGACTTTATCATCATGCATATCCTCCTATAGAACTGCGTGTTAAACGGCCAAAATAACAAGCAGTGTTTACCTCGTTATTTCAGCTCAAAATGGACAAAACCATTCCCGATAATTAGGGCCTATTACTGGTATTATTTCAGCATTTTGAATATATAATGACAATTGACAAATTTAAAATTTGAAGGAAATCGTACATTAAGCCTATTTAACACCTAACTGGAAATAACAGAGTGAGTAAAATAAAATAAAAGGCGATACAACTCGCAACTTAAAGTACTGTTGATATTTCAAATGCATGTGAAAAAAAAGGAACGGAAAAATTACAGTATATTTCTTTAATCCAGAAGGCATGAAAGGGCCTGTGATTACTATTTGAATTTAGGGTTTTGATTTAAACTATTTTAATATCAAATCTTTAAAAAACAACATGGTCTTCTCGTTTCAACTGAGGGGCATGGGATTCACCACTTTTAATTGATCAATCGAAAAATTAATTGATGATTTAATAAAACAATATTAAATTCAATGTAAATAAATAATAAATAAATATTTTCTTTATATAAATAAATGGATAAATAAATCAACAAATAATTCGAATAAAATGAATAAAAACCATAAGCCTGATAAATGGCAATAATATAAATCAATAAACGAATAGAAAATAAATAAATGAATAATAAAACAAAAACTGATGAATAGAAATAAGTATATTAACGAATAATTAATGAATACACATTATGTTAATTCCTTTTCTTGAAAATAATAAGTTCAGCAAGTTCTTTCTTTCTTCCTTTCCTTCTTTCTTCTTACTTTCTTGCTTTCTTTCCTTCTTTCTTTCTTTCTTTCTTTCTTTCTTTCTTTCTTTCTTTCTTTCTTTCTTTCTTTCATTATTTAATACGGGCCTATAATTATATTTAGGCCTATTTCATTATCATCAATTATGTTTTATTATTAATGTAAATAAATGAGTGAAACCCGAAGTTTTTATGAAGCGTGTGTCCTCCAATTCTATATCTTTCTTAAACATGTTAAACGAATAGGCCAACTATCACAATTAAGGCCCATGAAAATCAATTCCGAGTTTATCGTCCCTTTTTTTTCCCAGGTTGGTGAGGTGACTTTTTCATTTTTCATTTTTTCATTATTTCATCAGATTTCATTATTGACCTAAAATGCATGTTGATTTAAAGCCACACTCATACATGTTATTTATAAACATGTTTTTATATGGGTAGGGACTAGAAAAGTTAGAAAAGAGCCTGGTTTTGCTTACAAGTTATGAATGTATATGTTTTACAAACAAAAATATATGTTTCCAATTGCTAAAACTGGTGAAAACACTGATACTTTGAAAATAATGAATTATTTTGGCATTTTTGAAAATTTGACGCTGGTGTTTTTGGTTTCCAAAAAGTGGCGCTGGCGGGGACGATAAACTCGAATCGACTTTCACGCGCCTAATAGAGGTTGTGCATATGACGTATCATATACCGTAAATATGGCGGACTACTCAAATCCATTCAACAAAAGCAATGAGTGCAATCTACCGAGACAGTTCGTCTCACATAGAGCGTGTTTATAGTGAGCCAGATTATCCGGTATTTAGCTGGACTGCCACGCAGTCTATATTTGTTTATATTTTACTAACCATTGCCAATCTAGACTACGCGACAGTTTAACGGAAAGATTGTCTCGCTATAAACACGCTCATACATAACAAATGCACTACGATCAAATAGGTTGATTACAACATTTGATTAAATGGACTGCACTGGCCCATGATTACGTTGAAGGACGCCGGTTCAAATCCTTTGTTTGTAGCCAATTACTAATTTCAAGCACAATCTCTATACAAAAATAGTAACGAATCGTGGTTAACCAGGACAGTATTAAATGTAGTGATGACAAAAGGAACTGATTGTGTGCAACCTACAAGTACAGGTCAGTGAACTGAGGGTAAGAAGAAAACCGAGTATTATAATAGCATGAACACATATCAACTGAAGAGGATTAATAATCAATTTCGTTACGTAATACTTGTGTCAATCCCAAGCAAGAAGCTGGTGTTCTGGTAGCAGGTAGGCAAGCCACACCTACTGACAGCTATTGGTGATATTCAGTCAATCGGATTGGCTGAATGTCATTAGTAGCTGTCAGTAGGCGTCAATTAATCAGTTTGACATTTCCCCGACTTTCCGGGAAGGATATGTCTAATGTAGAAGGACCCACGCCTGACGGCGTGGACTATCGTACTAAATGGAGCGTGGTCCTCCTTGAAGGACTACACGCACAGGGAGGGGGCTGGTTAATCGCATCACATGTTGTTGCTAAAGACCACTTGAGCTGGAGAATTATCCTTAGAATATTTCCATCTAAATACTCACAAGTGGTTTAAGACGACTTAAGTTGCTTCTTAGTGGCAGCGGGGTGCCAAGTTTGAAGTTTCTACTTCAACATAAGGTGTTTTTTTCCCGTTGGCGGTTCTTTTGAAATAAAAATGTGTAAACACCTAGTAGGCATACCGATATCGCACATTTTCTTTTGAAACGGCATGATGATCAAAAGTACCAGCCGTTTTGAATTTGATTAAAAATAGTACATGCACACGCGTTGTTATCACTCAGCTGAAGGGACATTTTGTAGGCCTACCCCCTATATTGCAATGAATGGCATGTCTATTAATAAATGTGTTCGTTTTCCTGGTATTTTTTAAAAATAATTTTTGTTCGTTTGTTTATAATTTGTTTCAGCATTTCCCCAAAATTAAAAAAGATAGTGCAGAACCCGTCAAAAGTCAACATTTTATTTTCCTTGCAGTTTATTTTTTCTTAAATTTTTGAAAATGTTTGTTAATTTTTCATTATTTCAATTTGCAGTTTAAACATTTTTTTTTCTTCAATTTTATTTTTTTACTTTAATTTATTTCAATAATTATTTCCACAAAATTCACAAATAAATTTTCCTTACAGTAGGCTTAAGCCTATAACAAAAAAAATCAGTTTTTGTTAGTTTTTTATAATTTATTTCAGCATTAAAAAAATAGAAAGAAAGGGGTGTAGCCCCCCCTGCCGTCTTTTAATTTTTCTTTTTTTTTATAACTTTTTCATTTTTTGTTAGTTTTTTTATAATTTATTTCAGCTTTTCCCCAAACTTCCAAAATAAAGGGGGGTGTAGAACCCCCTCAAATCGACTTTAAATTTATCTTCAGCTTTTTTTAAAATTAATTAATTTTTTTTTCTATTTTTTCAGTTTTTGTTGTTTTTTTAGAATTTATTTCAACATTTTCAAAAATTTCAAAATAAAACGGGGGTGTAGAACCCCCCCTAAATCGACTTTAAAATTTTGGGCGATTTTTTGGCTATTTGGGCGACATTTCACGGCTAATACCCGCGACTTGGGCTGAAAAGTTTTGGCAACCCTGCTTCACTTCCATCTTAGCCACCAACTGATAAACATCAAACCTTCCATCTTAGCTTCCAACTGGTCAACATCAACAACTCAATCTTCATCATAATTTACCATCTTAATATTGTTTCTAGAGAGTATTATATTAAAGTCGGAGCATAATAACATTGTATATCTACAAGTCTTCCATCGTGTCTATTTTATTTTGTGTAACGGTATTGGACATTTGATATCGCCCGAATAAGTCCCTGAATCCAGAAGTTGAACAAAAAGAAAATCACCCTAAAAATTTAAAACACTTACACTACAATGTCAAATTCGTCATCCTTCAGTTTGGCAGCTTTCAAATCTTCTATGTAGCCCTTTACAAACCGTGTGTTCTTTTCTTTGTAGCCGAATAATTCACGGTGGTACTCTTCATGTTTGTATGCGATATCAAGCTGGAATGAAGAAGAAAATGCACGGTTGTTTGAAGGCATGTCGAACTATATTAATTTTAAAGCAAAGTTGAACACTGACGGCACTATTTATCTTAAATCTTGTTTGCATCTTTACAAGGGGTAGACCGTTGGCATTAAAACATGAAAATGAGTAACATACACATCCAATTTCTCACTGGATGTACTCTGGAGCTACTCCGGATTACTCCCAGGGCTACTCTGAAGCGGTGCACCGTAACGCGAGTCAAAAATCCGTTGACTACTTCTATCCGGTGAAGTAGCTTCAGAGTAGCTCCATCAAAGTGTAGCTTCAGGGCTACACCAGGTGTAGCCGCGAAGGTAATCTGCCGCGGTGGTAAACCGTGAATGAGAATCTGGTTGTGTACATACATGTATTATGTAGAGCAAGGAAATTCTCAAAACTACTTTTTGTCATGAAATAATGAAAGGAATAACTCATATTATTGAGCTTAGACTAAATTAAAAATGATGTAAATAGTGTCCTCAATTTGCACACAAATATACAGTTCATAGAATAAAAATTACTACAAAAAGGCAGAAAAAGTGACAAATTTGATAAAGAAAAGAAAATCTGTTAAAAATAAATACGGTATGTGTAAATTAGTGTAACAGCTGGTGATATTGGCAAGGTCTAGAACTGTATATTTGTGTGCAAAATTTGTTAGAAATATTAATAAATGATCACATCAAACAACCGTGATTAATAAAGTGATACAGTACATGTGTAAAATGTGTATTGATGACATTGATTTTTCAATTAAAGGTGGGTAACCTGATTGACATTTTCATCCCCCACTTTACCTCATCAAAATGCTGATTTTGGTATCAGATGAAAGCTCATATTTTTCTAAACATATTGAAAATGAGCGTTCCAAATTGGTATATTTCCGAAAAAATAATAAAAAAACTGTCGAGTTAGTCTCAAATATGGTATACCACATTGCGACTAATTAGGCAGTTTTTTGATGATATCTTCGGAAATACACCGAGTTGGAACTTCTAATTTCAATATGTTTATGAGAAAAATAGGGCCTTTCACTTGAAATCAATATGATCATGATGATTATCATTAATAAAAACACTGTAGACTACCAATATCACGCTGTATAAATGTCGGTAATTCCATTAGGAATTAGTCACATTTACAAAAAACATTTACATGTTCTTTTTGCATGAGTGCTTGAAAGGGATGACATTTTATGTTAAATACGTAAGTTTAAAAAAATTTGATTTTCCAAATTATATTAGGTCACCTTCCTTTAAAAACAAATAAATTAGCCCTGTGTCACAAGCTAGCAATTCACACACACAGGAATCCACAAATTGATTTACCAAATATTTACATTAGGCAACGAAAGAAATAGAAGAGATTTGCATTTTACAAAAAAAGGCTGAAAAAATCCTGAAAATGCGAAATTTTAGTCGGATTTGATTGAAACCTGACTCTTTTTACAACGCAAGAACCAAAATTCCTTCAAAATTCACTGGCACTTGCAACAACAAGTTTGATCATCACCCTGGAACATCAATCAATCTTCTGATCAATCTTCCGATAGATCAATCACAAATCAATCAAATCCATCCCACCAATCAATCGTTCAATAAATCAATCATTCACCTAAATTAGAAGAATTTTTTGGCTTCAACACTACTTAAAATTTGATCGCTTACCGGGAGCGCTTTCAGAGTACCATGTGCATCCTCAGCCCGATTTATGGCTTGACAACCTTGGATGACGTCACACTTGTAGATGACGTCAAAGGTGTTTTCCTTGTCCCCCTGGTGGTCTTGTGTATGAGAAGGTTGTTCCAAACTGGTCCAGTTCAGTGTCTCTGTTCAAGTTTGGTCCTTTTTTCCTGATGTAAATGGCTTCTAGGACTCTTCTGGAAAATTCTTTGGGTTCTTTTTCCAGCACATTAATACGTTTTCCCAGTCTATTTGATGAAAGTTATTACTCCTGGAGATATGCTCATGTACAACAGATTTTGATCCGGCAGCGATCAAATTTTTTAAAGTACATTTGTATTGTTGAAGTCAAAAAATTTGTCTAATTTAATTAACACCACTACACAGTGTTCGATTTACCTGGATTCGCATCGCAAAATGTGTGTCATTTTTTACAAACTGCTACTCAACTACACTGACCAGTAGCAAAAAATGTGATCCAAAAAAATCGGGGGAAAATGCCTACTTGCGACCGTGAACCACGCTGATATACCATCATTTGCAAGTTACCATTTGTTGAAGTCAAAAATGTGTCCATAAATTCCATTTCCAAGAAAACATCCACAAAAATATGACCCAAAAGTCTCCAAATTGGGCCAAATCGTAATGTTTACGCGGGTTACGCCATTAAACTAAATACAGTATCCTTCCTTATATGCAATTTTTTTTTCATGACGTGTTGTGTTACATACTTCCATGTATTACCAGATAACAAAAAACGTGCATACCGGTATTCATTTATGACGTCATAGAAGTAGCAATGTTTATATGGGTGTATAGTTCAGTGGTGAGACGGAAATATTGTGTGTCCTTGGTGACAATCTTCCAAAATTACACAAGATTTTTAGGATTTCATAGATTCCTCACATTATTTTAATGCTTCAGCTAGTAAATAAGTGAGTTTCCTCTACTCAAAAATGTAGGACTTCTCTTGATTACTGAAGGAAAATTTGTGTTTAGAAAGGGCACATGATATAATCAGCTTAGGAAGTTTAGGTGCCGAATTTTGAACCACATTCAGTCTGCAACACTGCAATTGCATAACGTTGCCCCGGGACGTTGCCTCTTTACTAGTATTTTAACTGGGGCATATATGGCAAAGTTTCACATCATCTAGTAAATTTCCTTCCAAATGACAAAATTACCCAGTAATAATAAGTTTAACAAATGTTACAGTTTTCCATGCATGGATGGGGTATGTGGTAATTATTGTTGCAATTTCAAAACATGATCAGCTATCAGATGCATGGATGGGAAGGGCAATGTAACAAGAATAAGGTGGATTTCCCCAAAAGATGAGGCCTTTCTCTTTTCCAATGGGGCCTAAATTTAAAGATGGTATCCATGCAGTGTTTGATTTTTGTCTATTTTTTTAAGCATTGAGTACCGGGTACCGGGATTGAGTAATCTGTGAGAAGACAAGAAAATACAAAAAAAAATCGATAACATATGGTGAAAACAAACTGCTACTCAAAATTTTGGAATTGCTACTCAAATCTGAAAGTGAGTAGCAATTTTTGCTACACAAAAAAAATAGATGAAAATCGAACACTGCCACTACATATGAATATTCATTCAATCAATCATTCACCTGTTTATCTGTCATGTCTACTCCCACCACTGATCCATTAGCACCTACAAGCTTGCTGATTGCAAAGCAATCCTGTCCACTACCTGAGCCAAGATCCAAGATCCTGCAGCCTTCTATGTGTGGTGGTATGGTTAGGCCACATCCATAAAATCTATACAAGATAGAAAAGGCAGCGGTATATAAACTTGACATTTGTTACAAAGTATGGGAAAAAAGGGCCTTTTTGGAAGTTATGGAAGTATTGGAAGAAATAAGAGTTAATAAGGTAAATTTCAATATGGCCTGCCCAAAAACTGCTTGCCCCACCCAGCATAACAACATATCTTGCCCCTTGGGAACCCATTACGCAAACCTCAAATAGGAAATGGTCCAGAGTGAGTACTGTTTTCCTTTTTAGAGATGTTAAAGATGAGTCTCATAAAGGTGTGCCAAAAATCTCTTGTCATATGCCCACCTTTCAACCTCCCAAAATTGATTTGCCCCCCCCCCCCTTGCCCAGGCACAAATGCAGGTTTAAACCGGTCAAATCTCATCAAAACCGGATTTGTATTCTAAAGTTAAATGAAGTTGATATAAATAAAGCTGCACATAGCTAGGTGCACATTATGACACACATGGCTCGCCATATAGGCTATGTACATATTTTACTACATTCACATGTTTGTATGCATATAAATACTTGCTTCCTGAAGTGGCTTGGTGAAATATTTCACAAAATGGGCTATTCCAGTTTGACTTCACACACCCCCTGTGCTGTGTAGGAGAGTAAGGTCACATCTTCCATCTGGGGTGTATGGATTTCAAATGAAATAGCTCAACAGGCCTATATTTTGTTATGTAATGTTTTATTGTTTTGTTTTAATTTCTTTTCTTTTCTGTTTTGGAGAAGGGGTTCTAAACAGTAGTACTGGTAAAATGTGTGTGGAGGGTGTTGGACAGGGCTCCCACGGCCTGAAAAAATGATTTTTTTTCCCGGCAAGGAAGGTCCGACTTCCCGCGAAGCATATGGCTGCAAAGCAGCCATCCGCGCCGCGTTTAGCGGCGCCAGTGGGGTGTCTGTTGGTAGATGTGCCCGCCCTCAGAAGCTGAAGATTTTTGAAAAATGAGACTGTAAATGGCGCGAT
The DNA here is from genome assembly GCF_039555335.1 of Amphiura filiformis. Lineage (NCBI taxonomy): Eukaryota > Metazoa > Echinodermata > Ophiuroidea > Amphilepidida > Amphiuridae > Amphiura > Amphiura filiformis. The sequence goes on from NC_092629.1 coordinate 8,745,476, forward strand.
TTGAGTGCATACTTTTTGTACTTTTTGACACTTTTTTGGCGACTTGAAAGCGTTCAGAAACTTGTTGTTTATGCATGTAATGTGTATTTTTTTTCTCTTTTTTATTTTTTAATTTTTTTTAATTTAAATTTTTAAATTTTTTTTTTCCATAGCTCTTGTTTCCTGCTAGATGTACGAATTTCCCGGCAAGGAGCTTCCCATATTGCCCACTTTTTCCCGCTGTGAGGGCTCCAAAATATTTTTGGTTGGGCTGACTCTTCAGGTAACTCTTTGGACCATATTTAATCCCATACTATGTATGTTTTGTAAAGCAATTCACTAGGCCATATTGTTTTCATAAATTATGCAACATATTATGGTATGTAAAACCCTGTGTACATATGATGACCATACTGTGCATTGTTCATTGCAAAAATATATTTACAGTCTTTTATTACACATTGTACAAAGGTTTAATAGGTAGGGGAGATTGGGGTTAGTTGAAACATTTTTCACAAAATCATCTTTTTAACGCAAACCGATTACTTTCAAGAAACACTAACCATATCAGTATAAACATATACATACATGCTACAAATACAGCCTTAAACTTTATTGGACCTGCTTATGATTATTCATATAATCCAATTTGAAAGTTTGAAAAAAAGTGTTTCAACTAACCCCACCCCTGGGGTAAGTTGAAACATAGGGTGGGGTTAGTTGAAACACGGCTTATAAAAATGTCAAAATAATTATTATTGTGTTGTTAGGGTTATACTTCCCTTGAAGGCACCCTTTAACATACAATCAGTGTGAAAAAATGAATAATAAATATGTGGGAGTGCGGGTCAATACTTTGGACACAAGGTGACGAGTGTCACCATGGACCAAAATATGAGAAGCCTAAAATATTATAAAATGTACTTTCTGTGTGCACTTTTTGCTTGTATTATTGCTTTTTAACCATATTAAAGCAACATTGAAGAAATGGAAAACATGTTACAAATTTTTAAAAAGTCAAATTTTTAACCATATTTTTCTATGCGATTTTCACGTGTCAACTAACCCCACCTCAAAAGTTTCAACTAACCCCGATGCCTATTTTTACATTTCAAAGTTCATTACACAAAATAAGAAATACAATAAAACTTTTATTTAAAACATTATTCTGGGACTTACTACTAGTGCTTATGATACTCAAAAAATAATCCCCTGAATCTTCAAACAACATGGAGATAACGCATCTTTTCTGAGGGGTATACATGTAAAAATTAGTCAGTAAGTCAAAAAACAGATATTCCTTTCCCAAGCCAACACTGGTGGGGCATCAGTGCTGTTGCTAATTTGGTGGATGACCCTTACTAATACCTATTACTAGGTGCCAGTATTTTACCAAATTAATTTTTTGTGTCAAAAAAAAAAAATACAATGTTTCAACTTACCCCGCGTTCCAACTAACCCCAATCTCCCCTAATCAAAATACATAGTCCCTTTGAGGCTTCGAGATAACTTCATGCTAAAAGTTTGATGCATCTAGTAGGGTGGCCACAATACTAGCTATTGTGTGTACCCCTGCCTACATACACAAATGTATGGTGAAAATTTAACAGATTCTGCAGCAGTTGGAAAACTTTTGGGCATTTTGAATTCCATATAATTTGTCTCCTAGTAACTTCTGTGCAAACCCGACTATTAGATAGAACATATTCTGCTCGTAATGAAGGTGAATATAGCATTTTTGTACGGTCACACATAAAAAAGTTATGCACAAAATAATTTTTTGTCATCAAATAAATAAAACTATTTTCCCAAAGATGTACAATTATGCTATATTCAGTTTTACAATCTAGACCCTCAGAGCAAAATGCAAAAATCAGACAATTTGGTTGTGTAGTTTAGGAAGTACAGGCCTTTGAAGGTCAAAATTGGCACATAATAGCGCCCTCAACGGTGAAAATCACATATATTTACCTTAAAAGTCCTGGCAAAAGAGTTATTTTTGTGATTTCAGCCATTTAAAAAATATTGTAAAGAAGAAAAATATAGCAATTATGACCCTGGATTTTTAATATTTGCATAAATGAACATTAAAAATAAACAAAAACAATACATCTCGTGCCTTCTTTGGCTTTATTCCCACAATTATCGCTCTGTGAAAAGGTGGGGATTTATGTCAAACCAACAGATTTCAATCGAAAAATTCCAATTCCTTACGGTTTTTGCGTAGCGACTCCTCAAAAATTGACAAAATGGCTGCCCAGCCCATTTTGCTTTTGTTATTGATTGTTTTCTAAAGTTAAATATCCCATGTGGGCAAACTTTTATATTTTGCACAGTTCATTGATAGGGCTATGGGACTTCTATGCAAGGGTGAAGCTTGATGAGTCCATGTTTTGTCAAGCGCTGGTCGCGCAAGAAACAAAGCTAGTCAATAGTCATGTTTATAATATTTTGTTTTGTTCCCTATGAGTATGAAGTATTAAAATTGTATGTTTGAGAGTTAAATCTTGCAAAAACTAAAAACACACGTCAACAATAAGAATTATTATGACACACACACACTGAAACACCCCCGTAGAAAATAATGGATTCTCCCAATTACCGAATTCACTGCTTGATCGCCTGTTCCACAGAGCTAGGTATTGATTTTCCGATAACAGCACACACAAGGCATAGAAGGAAATGTGTGCAATCATTTAATAGGTGTTGTTAACTGGACTTTTTAGGCGAAAGAAATTCATGAGCTCAGTCCGGGAGCTCACTCGATTAACGAAACACAGGGACAAACATATTAGGAAAAATTGTTTATAAAATATTTATTCAATATATTCATTCAAAACAGGACCCTGTTTTGTTTAGAATGTGTGTGCATATTTATTGGTTTACGTGCTGTGATAGGGGCTGCTTTTTATTTATTTTTTGAAGGTAGTCGCCATTTTGCAAATTCCAATTTTTTATCCATGTTCGGGGCCCCGATCAGATCACCCTATGTTTTGATTGCTTTCACGTCAGACGCTGAAGTCATTGTTGCGCGTCCGAGTCAATTGTGAGATATTAATGACCTCGAATTGCGTTCACGTTTTCAGAAATAATAAAATATGATTGGATCATGCATATTCATGAGCTTATGAATGTGTATTGTTGGCTCTGTGAGAAGTCTGAGTAGATATGTTTAAAGTTAAACATAAATTTTGACACGTTTTTGATAACTTATAAAAGCTTAAGGGGGTACTACACCCCTGCCCAATTTTGTGCCTATTTTTGCATTTTTCTCAAAAATTATAACGCATTGGTGATAAGTAAGATTAGGGGCAAGGACTACAACTACTGCACTGGAAATTTTAGTGGATTTGGATTGTGTCCAACATGTCCAATGCATGGCGTTATGGCCTACATGTATGCCCTATGGGACCTGCTTGATGATAATTGTGATAGCTTGGGTTATTTCTGATCCGTGTCACAGTCCGTCCAGTAATTTGGGTAGATGGGAGATGTTTGAAGCTCAGAATTCAGATAATTCGAATCCTCTGATTGTTAGGACGTTGGTTCCTTAGGGCTAAAGAATTGTTATTTGCAGCGTTTGGCCATGTTCACTTCGCATGGCATAGCTTGATTGTTTAAGTTTAGGTTACCGTATGACGTAAATGTTTTCTGTTCTCTGCATAGAAATATTATCTATGTTGACAGGCGTTATTATTAGACAATAATAACTGCGCACCATCTATTTTGAGGTCATTGTGTGAAATCGGAGGGTTTTGTTTTGGGCTGAGGTATTTATCCGAGGGAGCGGTAGCTCCCAAGGAAAAATACCGAGGCCCAAAACAAAACCTGACAATTTCACAAAATGATCTCAAAATAGATGGTGCAAAGTTATTATTGTCATTCATTACCGTCGTATCTAATATTTTGAACAAATCAAAATGGCATTATGTTATTTTATGCCATAAAAACGCTGTTAAATATAACCAGTTTTAATCATTGTTGTAACCTATACCCTACAAAAAAATCAACCAGGCGAATATAACATTCGCGCCGACAACAAGAGCTACCAATCACAGAAGCGTGATGGCATCGCGTAGGCATGTGCGTTGCCATAACGCGTAGCTTATAAAGGCACACGCGCGCAGAAGTCATTGTTGCGCGTCCGGAGTCATTGACATTGTGAGTTATTTTTGACCTCGCAATTATAGTGCGCGGTCAGGCAATCAATTTCTTTTGATTGGATTTATGGTCGTGTGTCTTATGGTGGGACCCCAAAATACCTGGTATGACGTTACATTTTTCTCTCCTCTTTCTGATTTAACTTGTCGTCACAGGGCTATTCTTGGTCCAATTGCATCAAGTTTGGGCTCATTATACAGCCTGATTATTCTAATTTTCAAATATGTTTCTCAATTTGGAATGCCAATTTGTTTAATTAGTGAAAAATACCAAAATGTTAACGAAGATAAACCTGGTGGATAAGCGGTGGAGGATAAGCGGTGGAGGAGTATGTGCATTCTCTATGGGAGACATGGCATCTTTTTGAATTTTGAATTATATCATTGCCAAATAGTGTGCTATACAAGTTTGCAAATCATACCTCAAATGAAAGCTTGATCATTCATTATTCTTATTCAGCTATTAATTTGATCTAATTGTGTTTACAAGTATTCACTGAGAGCCGCAAGTCACAAGAACCTCAATTTTTCCTATTCACTTACACACAAATGTCAAGATTTTCAGTCACAACATGCATTTTGGCTTTCAATTGTTGTATCTTGAGAATTATACACCCTAAGATAGGAAATGTATACATTTTTGGAAAGCTTTTTACCCCAGGAATCCAAATATATATGCAGTTAAAATAAATGTAGGATACACTCTAAAGAAAATATTTTCAAAAATGTAATCAACATTTTGTGCGAGAAGTTACGTATATATTTTCACACCCTGTATCACCCCTTTGGTCATTCATAATATGTGACACGATCAAGGGGAATGAGTCGGATGTCGCTATTATTGATTTTGAGATAGTGGCAAAGAAAGTGCTGAAATTCTTTTGTTTTTTATTGTTTTCAGCGATTGATAAATTGATGTAACTTTGCAAAGAAAAATCATATTTACATGGGGTTTTCTGTTTCTGAAAGCCCTAAATGTCCGCTTTAGAAACATGTGTAAAACTCATTTTCGACCAGGGTCGACATGTGACTCATTCCCCTTGATCATGTCACATATAGCAAAAGTATCAATTATATTCAAGCTCATAGTGTTGCCTGCCACAAAATTAGATTACATTTGATGTATTCCATATCAGTAGTAAATGCAATAAATTACAAATTTACTAGTTAAATTTAATTTTTTTCATGATATCACCCTATACATGTAGATATATTTTCTTACGCACCCTGTATACCAACTTCATTTTTGCATAGTTGGATTCCTTGGAACATAAGCTTTCCAAAAATGTATAGTTTTGTTGGTGTGAGATATATTCTCTTGGTCGGGCTGACGTCACAAAGGGGAAATAACCTTGTAAAACCAGTGTACGCATGTGCAGTTCCCTTTCTCGAGCTGGTTGCTATGCGCGCGCTAGTGCAAAGGGGACAAAGGGGACAATGTTCCCGGATGTCCGACCGAGTGAATAGTTTTAGACATAACAATTTTAGTGAAAAGGAGGACAAATTATCAAACTCAGTGCTTGTAACGCAAATGTGCCCCCACCATGACACATGACCTTATACAGGCTTCGCGTATATTAACGCGGCTGTGTACTCTAGCCATTGTTTCTTTCTCAAAATTGAGTTTTTATGATATGTTTGTACCTTGTTATGTTTTTTATAAATACAAGGAATGAAAATCCAGATGTAAACTCCAACTGCAATATTTTAAGGATTTTATTTCACTATTCCACTCTTGTTTGAAATTGAAAAGGAAAGAAAATCTTTGTTGTACCAGCAAGGTACACGCGCGCAACAACTCATCGCGTTGCGTATCGCGCAATTTGTTAACGCACAAATACGCGACGGATACGCGACGCTTATCTGCATGCGCTGGCGCATCTTATGGAAACACCACGGAAGCACTGATTTCACAAAAACCTAGTGGTCAAATGGCTCCGTTTTTAGCTGATAAAATGTGGGTTTTTTCAAGTTCTTTCCCCGATTTAAATATCAAGTTATGAATGGATTTCGCTCAAACTTCTCAAGGGGCTGTGGATTTACCCGATGTTCACGTAATATAAGTTTCAAAAACGAAAACGTGTCGCATTCTCCTGTGAGATTCGATGAAAGTGCAAAATGTGACCACTTTAAACTTCAACGGCCATTATTTCAATGTTCATTTTCTCGGTAAAATGACGATTTAGGTACCGATAACTCAATAAATACAGCATCTATAGGTAAGCAAATATGATCATCGTAAAAAGCATGATCGACTCAAGAAACGGTTTTCTCATTTTTTTATATTTTGGTCTATTTCCGATTTTGGGCATCATTTTGTGCAAATAGGCGTTTTGAATTTTAAAAGTTCATTTTGATGCCTTATATGGTCAATATCTCAAAAAATAAGGCCAATATCAAAAAAATAAAAACCGTTTTTGGAATGGAGCCTCAAGATTGAGCTAAAAACAAAATAAAATATTTTGGAAAGAGTGTTTTTTGTTATGATGTACCTAACAAATATTGCCAAAAACTCACTTTTTGTGATTTTCTTCAAAATTGTTGTTTTTACCCCAAATCTGTATTTATATTAAGATTTATTGATGTCTTGCCTTCATAAAATGTATACTTTTAAATATGTTTTGTGCGAATAATTACAAAGTTATTGCACTTTTACTACATGCATGTCTGAGAGTACACAGCCACCTTAATGAGGATATGAATATTCCCTTATCGCTATAATTTTTGAGAAAAATGCAAAATAGGCACAAAATTGGCCAGGAGTGTAGTACCCCCGGGGGGGGCACTCACATTTGCCAGCTATACGGGTATGTGCCGCGGCGACGACCCCCTTTTTCAGAGCCGCTGGCCGTTCCCTAGACCCCCTGAATTCATTGATTGCCGCTCTGAGGACTCAATATTTTTTCTAGCCGTTCGCTAGACTCACAGAATTCATCATCTCCGCTCTCATTGACAATAGATTGGCATGTTTTCCGCGCTACGTTTACAAGCCCAAAATCTCGGCCCAAAAGCTACTTTTGCAAGCCCAAAAGCTTCCTTCAATGGGGATTTTCCATCATAAGGTGAATTTTGGGCTCCTTTGTAGGCAACACTGGGCCAGTTTTGTGATTGTTTTCAAAATGTAAACATCACTTGAAACTTGAGCGAAAATCATCGGACTTTTTCGCTGATGGTGACATGAACATTTTGATGAATTGAGACCATCATTGGGAATAAAACTGGAAGTAAATATTATGACTATAGTACCTCAAATATGTACACTTCATTGGCTGGCCCGAATAGTGAATTTAGAAGTGATTTTCGATCTATCAGCCTGGTGGAAAGACTGCCGAATTCTGCACACTTGACATTTATGGCTCGATCCATTCACATAAAACTATTAAATGTTTTTCTTTGCGGCAATCTCAGGTTTGCTTGTAATAATTATTAAGTAGGTGAGAAAGTAGGCCAGTACAGGGAATTTAGGCTATTTGTCATTTTCTTATGATCTGGATGTTATAGTAGGCCTACAAGTTAGTCCGAATAATCAGACCCAGAACAAAATATTAGTTCTGACATGATCGTGTTCTGGTAAGTAGGCCTGCAAGTCATACCTGGAATATTTTCTAAATTTTATCCTTTCTAGATGATCCACCCAAAAATAAAAATCATCGTATAGAATAGATCCCTGTAGGCTCCCTACTAAGGGAGCGATCGTTATTTATGGCGGGGGGGTAATGGGAAAATTTAGGGGAACACAATTTTTTTAAATCTTGAGATGGGGAACCTAAAATTTTAGTTGAACCAGGAGGGGGATTGTGAAGTTTTAAATGGAGAAATTGGGAAAACAAGGGGGGACGCGGATTTTTGTTGATATTTTTTTCCAAAACGCCCATCCCCCACCCTGCCGTAAATAACGATCGGTCCCTAATCTGGATTCAAGTGTGATGCAGACATTCTGCTTGGAATGATCCAGGTCCAGATGTTGAGATACATTTTAATTTATTTTTCATCCCAATAGGCCTATACTTAATTCGATCATGCACAATTTTTGACAAGAATCAAAATCGATTTTTTCGAAAATCTGTGGCAAAAATGCAACAAAAAAAGTTGAAAATTACCCTGGATCAGTTCTCGAGACCCCCATTGGCGGCTGATCAGTTCCCAAGACCCCCCTTTTTTGACTGGCCAATCAGTTCCCTAGACCCTCCCTATTTGACGGGCGATCAGTTCCCTAGACCTCGAGTTCAAAACTGGCGGTGGCACACCCCTACCCAAAAAAAATGTGAGTGCCCCCCCCCGGGGTAGTACCCCCTTAAAAATGTACAATTATTAAATTTTTATGACTTACGAAGCCTTTACATCGTCATGTACAGCCGCCAACGCCTGCCTCACGCTCTTGATCATCTTTGGTCTGCCAGCAATAGTACAAACATTGGTTTTTAAATCTTTGGTGCAATTCAGAGTTTTGCCATAGTACTCTTGCACATCCTCACGAGCTACTTCTGGAGCTGCCATTTTTCTTTGCCTGTCACGTCTGAATGATGATCGCTAAAAATATAATGTAAGTAAGCTTAAAATGTATCTTTTTATTAAAATGGGCCTCTTATATATGACTACGATAATATAATGAAGCAAAAGCGCGAAGTTTCTAGAAACCAAATAACATGCAAGAATTGCAAAGTCACTTGATTCTGAAGTGTACTTTAAACGTTTCAATGCAGCTGTTTGTCCCCGTGTTTATCACATGCATGCACGGATTTACAATGACCCTGAGTTGATGACCCGTGTTTTCTGTTTGCTCCACTTGCTCACACGCAATCATAGAATCAAAGTATAAATAAAAATACTTTGATAGAATATAATTGGGTATCACCGTACAAATGGATGTGCGTGGCGCCAGACACCAACATTTGGGTGCATGTCCTGGAAGCAATATTTTTTTTTTTATGTTTCTGTGTTTTTTATTTTTACAAGATATCACACAAAAAAGAATTACAAAGCAATCATAAAAAAAAATCACAAAAGATCACCAAAATCAAAAAAATTGCACAAATTGAACACTATTAACGAGTAACGATACAATCCAGCAACAAATGTTGAAAAATCATAGCATACCTCATAGGCCTACTAGCATTGATCATGCAGCCATCAAAACTTTATGAAATAAGAGACTGAAATAGATACAGCAAAAATTACAAATCAAATCTCCATTTACGGAAATGGGCAGAAAGCTTGTCTCTTGGAAGCAATATTTTTTCCCGGGGGGCACTCCAACAGCTTCCACATATGGAAAAGTTTTCCTATGAAAGTCTCTTTAAATAAATTATACTCGACTCCAGTGTGTGCACGCTGTGTGTACAGAGGCATTCAAGGGGGCGCAACACTAAATAAGCGTCCCATAGGATAACGTGTGATTTCGGCCTACTTCGTGCGCCATTCCTGGCGTCCCTGCAATACTTGGCAAAATAAATTTGGTATCAAATTAAAGCTCTGTTTCTGTAGATTCCAAAACTTTTGTCGACATATATCGATGACCGTTGACTTTTTTCGCTATTTCGCGGTGCAAAAAATATGGCCTAAAAATATACTAAATTCACCACTCACATTTCAAAATCGGAAGTTGTCTTCATCCGCCACAGAGAATTGCTTTTGAGATTAAATGTCCGGTTTTTTCTGCATCTTATCATTGAAGACACTTGTCGAATTCATATGAGCTGATTTTGAGTGATTTAAAGTGAACATGTCGGTAGATATGGTCGCTACAATCTCATATTCACTATGGACTATATTAGCCGAATTTCGTTCTTACATAAAATGCGTAGTGATTTAGTGTTGCGCCCCTTATAAGGATTTAAAAGTTTTCAAAATCCACATTTATTACTCATTAAGTAAACTGGAGAAAATTTGAAGCTCAACACCGAAGATTTCATGTCTCTGCGACATTCCGTTCACGAGAAATGATATTTTAAAGATCAGTGCCGAAATGCCGAAAATCGAATATTTCGACTTTTCCTCCAATATGCGAAAGTTTATACAAAACTCACAAAATTAGTGACAGACGACAATTTGAGCACGTCTTTGAACCAAGATTAATTTCTTTTCTAGATTATCAGTGTTGCCATTTTCTTTTGGAAATCATTTATTACCGAGTCTCAAGTATAAATACCCCCCCCCCGTTCCAGTGGTAACAATTGCGATCTTTTAGCGTAGGCCTACTGAATATTCAGCAAAACGGCTTCATGCAGATTAGCAATGTCTATTAAGGCGGCTGTGTACTCTCAGACATGCATGTAGTAAAAGTGCAATAACTTTGTAATTATTCGCGCAAGACATATAAAAGTATACATTTTTATAAAGGCAAGACATCAATAAATCTTAATATAAATACAGATTTGGGGTAAAAACAACAATTATGAAGAAAATCACAAAAAGTGAGTTTTTGGCAATATTTGTTAGGTACATCATAACAAAAAACACTCTTTCCAAAATATTTTATTTTGTTTTTAGCTCAATCTTGAGGCTCCATTCCAAAAACGGTTTTTTATTTTTTGATATTGGCCTTAGTTTTTGAGATATTGACCATATAAGGCATCAAAATGAACTTTTTAAAATTCACAAACGCCTATTTGCATACAATGATGCCTAAAATCGGAAATAGACCAAAATATAAAAAAATGAGAAAACCGTTTCTTGAGTCGATCATGCTTTTCACGATGATCATATTTGCTTACCTATAGATGCTGTATTTATTGAGTTATCGTGTACCTAAATCGTCATTTTACCGAGAAAATGAACATTGAAATAATGGCCGTTGAAGTTTAAAGTGGTCACATTTTGCCCTTTCATCGAATCTCACAGGAGAATGCGGGAGTTTTCGTTTTTCTACCTTATATTACGTGAACATCGGGTAAATCCACAGCCCGTTGAGAAGTTTGAGCGAAATCCATTCATAACTTGATATTCAAATCGAGGGAGAGAACTTGAAAAACCCACATTTTATCAGCTAAAACGGAGCCATTTCACCACTTGAAATTAGTGTTTCCAAAGGATGCGCCACGCATGCAGATAAGCGTCGCGTATGCGTAGCGTATCTGTGCGTTAACAAATTGCGCGATACGCAGCGCGATGCGTTGTTGCGCGCGTGTACCTCGCTGATACAACAAAGATTTTCTCTCTTTTAAAATTGCAAACACGAATGAAATAGTGAAATAAAATCCATAAAATAGCGCAGTTGGAGTTTATAAATCTGGATTTTCTTTCCTTGTATTTATAAAAAACATAACAAAGTAACAAATATCAAAAAAACTCAATTTTGCGAAAGAAGCAACGTCTTGAGTACACAGCCGCGTTAACCTTAAAATCCATTTATGAGCCTTTTTGAGGATTTTTGGACACATTTCTAGACTTTGAAGGCGCCTACTCGGCCAATAAAGTGTTTTTTCCAATAATTTTTCATGAGGATGACTTTTTGTAATCTTTGTTTATCATCATGATGGAAATAGAACACATTTTGTGAAGCGCGTCTCTTATTTTGCGCGAAGAATGTAAAAGGAACGCGTTCATAATGACGGCCGTTACAAGGGGGCGCAACACTAAATAAGCGTCCCATAGGATAACGTGTGATTTCGGCCTACTTCGAGCGCCATTCCTGGCGTCCCTGCAATACTTGGCAAAATAAATTTGGTATCAAATTAAAGCTCTTTTTCTGTAGATTCCAAAACTTTTGTCGGCATATATCGATGACCGTTGACTTTTTTCGCTATTTCGCGGTGCAAAAAATATGGCCTAAAAATATACTAAATTCACCACTCACATTTCAAAATCGGAAGTTGTCTTCATCCGCCACAGAGAATTGCTTTTGAGATTAAATGTCCGGTTTTTTCTGCATCTTATCATTGAAGACACTTGTCGAATTCATATGAGCTGATTTTGAGTGATTTAAAGTGAACATGTCGGTAGATATGGTCGCTACAATCTCATATTCACTATGGACTATATTAGCCGAATTTCGTTCTTACATAAAATGCGTAGTGATTTAGTGTTGCGCCCCCTCAAGGTCAATGCACAATGCATACATTACCACACAACACACTAAGCAGGGCTGTACGGAAGAGGGCATGGTTTTTCCTACGGTACGACAACATTTTGTAACCAATCAGATTCCTTTTTAGAGAGTAGAATCTGGCAAAGTATTTCTAGGAAATACCGTTTGAGCCAAGTCAATCGGACTTTCTATTATCAAGTGAGGGCCGTCTATAGCACGCTGCTTTAATGACACGGGGTGCATGTCAGTGTATTTCGCCGTAAATCTAGTGAGATTTTGGGAATACATTGCGGTGTTTAGTGCTCCTGTACGACAAGGTCTTTCATCAGTTTTCCTTGAAAATCGGGGAAAGTAAAGTTTAATATATACATGAGACAATTAAGAGTGAGCCAAAAAATAAAAGACTTTCCCTTTATAATAATTGAAGTTGAAAGTGAAAGAAACAATTTTCTCCCATTGCTTAACTGTGGGACCCTTTTTATTTGAGCAAAAGAGACTACTTTTCCATATGCTTTGGAGGTGACGCGTATGTAGGGCTGTATGCGCATATTTTTTTTTGGGGGGGTGGTTTTGGGGGCGCCAGCTCCCCGTGGTAAAAGCAGGGGCGGCCAAAATGAAGGGGCGGCGGAAGAAGAAGGGGCGGCAAAAGCAGAGGCGGCAAAAGCAGGGGCGGCAAAAACGAAGGGGTCGGCAAAAAGAATTAGTAAATAAAAAGGGCGTAAAAAATTGATAAAGCATAAAAATGTTTTGAAAAAATGGTACTTTTAGGGCGCTTGCGCCTGAAACCCAAAGACCCCTATTTTTCCATTTGATCTGTCACCCAAAGACCCGCTTACAAGTTCCATTTGAACAGCAACTGTCATTTATCACTGATTTTGTGGAAAAAAAACCAAAGAAATTTGAAGCCATTCAGAACTAGAAATTCGATTTTCGAGGTTTCTGTGGCGCTGTTTCGATTCTCACCCAAAGATTCCATTAAAAAAAAGGTCATGTTCTCACCCAATGACCCCATATTTTTTACATTTTGCTCTCACCGAATGCCAAAAATCATGCTCTCACCATTGACCCCATATTTTTTACATTTTGCTCTCACCGAATGCCCCTTAGTGCGAAAGTGCCAGCCCTACACCCAGACTACACCTATATCCATTAGCTTCCATTTCAAATTAGCTCAAATTGAAGTGCCCCCGTAGCCCTATAGTATAAACAATTGAAAACTTTTAAATAATACTGTAAGCTACTGTATAATATTATGTATTTATATGAGGCTAGATTCCACCATAGTGTCATTCTTCTTACTTTTAAAAAGAAACAGTAATTATAGGCCTAATTATTAGATTTAAAATTCTACCAAGGGTAGCCCGCAAAATTGAGCATTTTAGGCCTATAAGTTCATTAGACTGTATGCACATTTTGGGGCTGTGCAATAATTATGTGTCCGGGTAGACTACCCGTAGTCCACTTGCCCATTGTGCATACTGTATTTTAAGCTGATTTAATTAATGTGTGTACTATAATAGTCTATGGTACAATTGATAGATTTTCACATCTGATCTTTTCAGTCACCCTACTCCCTCTGTTTGTTAGCTTCCGATTATTAACCTGGAATTTCGCGATTAATAAACTGGCAGATTCTAAAATCAGAATTGTTCAGTATTGAAGTGCCAATACAATTATGACATGATATGTTGCATTCAATAATATAAGCCTACGTAGGCCTACACTTTACTTTTACTGTCACTAATATAATTATATAAACTTTTTCATAACAATTTTATACTAGTATTTTGATGTAATAAATATCAGTATAATTTCGTGTTCAACTGAATGCTTTCATCATGATTAACATTAATAGCATGCTTTTATTTATCAAAAATCGACTATGGCATAGTCTATACCCCCGTCCCCCGGGGTGTTGAATTCTCATTAAGGGGTACTGCACCCCTGTGGTAAATTTGTGACTATTTTTGCATATATCTCAAAAAATAATAACACACTGGTAACAAAAGTTATGTATATTATTGGGGCAAGGGATCCAATTAGTACACTGAAATTTCAGTGACTCAAGACAAGCGGTTCAGTATAATATGATAGGAAATGAGGTACAATCTAGCGGTACCTTATTTCTTATCATAAATAACAAACCGCTTGTCTATGGGTCACTAAAATTCCAGAGTAGTAATTGGATTCCTTGCCCCTATAATACACATAACTTTTGTTACCAGTGTGTTATTAGTTTTGAGAAAAATGCAAAAATAGACACAAATTTATCGAGGGGTGTAGTAGCCCCTTAAGGGCTGGGGTATGAACGTTTGGACAGTATTTATTGTGGGACATTAGAGCACATCAGACATATCGAATTGCATTCTGAATACGAAGAATGGCCTTCTGATATCAAATAATTTTGATTTTTGAAATTCGCAATGTAATACACATTTTATGGCAAATCATTAAAAATTGATATTTTTGATATTTAACAGTACTTGAAGTAAACTTTATAAATCTGATGATTTATACTTAAAGCGTATGTAGGTGGGATAAAAAGCCGACTATCAATTGAAAATTTTGACCTTTCGTATTGAAGATATGGATTTTTTTCCCAAAACACCAAAAAAAATTAGGTCTCTTTGGGGAAAAAAAATCCATATCTTGAATATGAAAGGTCAAAATTTTCAATTGATCGTCGGCTTTTCCTCCCAGCTACATACACTTTAAGTATAAATCATCAGATTTATAATATTTACTTCGAGGACTGTTATATATCAAAAATTTGAAAAATATCAAATTTTTATAATTTGTCATAAAATTTGTATTATATCGTGATTTTCAAAAATGAAAATTATTTGATATCAGAAAGACATGCTTCGTATTCAGAATGCAATTCGATACGTCTGAGGTGCTCTCATGTCCCATAAAAAATACTGTCGAAACGCTCAAAACGCTCATTCCAGATCCCTTAATGGTCTGCCAAAAATCGCTTACTCCCCCCCCCCCTTTGGCCATGCCATGAATTCTTTGCCCCACCCCTTCTGACGTGCCAAAAACCTTTGCCCCCCCTTTTTGATGTGCCAAAAATCTTTGCAAAGAAATGTTTTGGGAAACCCGAATTTAAAAACAAATTGTTTTATCATATAGTGCGAGCAGGGATAGGAGACATATGCCCTGGTGCGAGCGTCGCGTAGCGAGCATGAAATTTTGAATATTTGAATGCTAACCTTTTCGTACACCTTTTTATGGCGTTTTAATGGTGCCCAAAATGTTTGTGCCCCAAATCGCCTGCCCCCCCTCCTTTCGACCTGCCCAAAATCGCTTGACCCCCCGCCTTTGACCTGCCAAAAATGATTGCCCCCCTTTGGCCTGCCAAAAAATCTTTACCCCCTCCTCCCCACGGCTCATAATTATTGCACAGCCCCTGAAATTTTTGTTTTGAAATAAGCTTTTTTGGTGGCTTGCGTGTAAAAAATTATAACCACCCTATTTTTGGTCTGAAAATTCTTTGACCCCCCGGGTTTAACCCCCAGTATAAACATTAATTGAATGAATGAATGAATGCAATGACTAGCGAATGAATTGTTGAATTGTTAAATGAATGAATGAATCGAATGAATGAAGGACCGTTCACAACTTGTAACGGGGCTACGGGGGCCCGATGCAAAAAAGGGCCCTGAATTTTTTATCCATTGAAGGGGGGGGGGTTAAAAATATCGCCCTAATGAGTTTACACTATTTTCTATGGGGTTGACGTTCATTCTTTATGGCCAAAAAGGGGGCCCCTGAAAATTACAAGTGTTTGTGAATGGTCCCTTATTATAAACCAAAAAGCACGATTTGTGCATGAGCAATGAATTCGCAAATGATTCATACTTCTCAAAGCCAGAAATAAAACATTGTGGTTTGTACCATGGTTACAACTTACAGAATATACAAACGTATTGGTAAAGTTAAAGACCCATTCAGTGATCCCAGCGCAAGTGTAAAAAATTAAAATTGTTTATAAATTGTTTAAAAGTGAAGGATAAGTCATTCAAATTGTCATTTGGTATTTTTGAAATGACAAATTTGGCAAAAAACGAAGAAAACAGCAGTACTGACGAAGTTGAAGCCCCCATTGACATGTAGCTAATTTAGATACTGTCAGTATCTAAATTACAGATTCGTGTAAACTGTCTTATTTTGTCTTAAATACACAGCTTTCGGCTGAACCACTCGCAGGCTATGTTATCACACTATGACAATAACAAAGGTACCAAAATCTGAATTTTGATGATTTTTACGATCGTCCGGATGAGCAAATCACTGAATGGGCCTTTAAGGGATGGGGTATGAACGTTAGGACATTATTTATTGTGGGACATTTAGCACATCAGACATATCGAATTGCATTCTGAATACGAAGAATGTCATTCTGATATCAAATAATAATATTTTGATTTTTCGAAATTCGCAATGTAGGCCTAATACACACAAGTTTATGGCAAATCATTAAAAATTGATATTTTAATATTTAACAGTAATCGAAGTAAACTTAAACTAGAGATAATTTGCGCTCACAGAGCGCAGACAATCGCAAGGCATGTAATCCTTTAATGGCCATTTGACCTGACCTTTGACCTTAATGTTTCCCGGGTCACGAGGTTTGTTGTCACCGAAATTAAGCCCCCATACCCCTTACAGACAATGAAATTACGGTATAAGATTTGACCCCAGATAACCTTTGACCTGACCCTGCAAACATATTCTCCCTGGTCTAAAGTTTGTTGTCACCGAGTTTGAGTCTCGTACCCCTTACAGATGTCCCAAAAATGCATTTCTAAAATTTGACCTTTGACCTGACCCCTACAAAATGTTCCCCTGGTCATGAGATTTGTTGTCACTGAGTTTGAGCCCCATATCCCTTACAGATGTCCAGAAAAGGAAATTGTAAGATTTGACCCAAGATAACCTTTGACCCGACCCCTGCAAAGTGTTCCAAAATATTCCCCTGGTCATTAAGTTTGTTGTCACAGAGTTTGAGTCCCGTACCCATTACAGATGTACAGAAAATGCATTTCTTAAATTTGACCTCTGCATGATCTTTGACCTGACCCCTGTAAAATGTTCCCCTGGTCATGAGATTTGTTGTCACTGAGTTTGAGCCCCATACCCCTTACGGATGTTGAGATAATGCAATTGTAAGATTTTACCCCCTTAATGACCTTTGACCCCAATTCTTTGTACAACTTTTAGAAACTGGCTAAAGGCGATGCAGGTATGCAAGTGACGACATTGTGTTATGTAATTTGTGGAAGAAGAAGCATTTCTAGTGAAAATCACATTTTGGCCATAATGACCTTTGGATGACCTTTGACCCCGAGTTGGTCATGTAACATTTGTCCCCCACCCAATGGTCCTTGTGACCAAATATGGTCACATTGGCTTAAAGCATATGGCTACGATGGCTCGTTAAAAGTTTGACAGAAGAAAGAAAGAAAGAAGAACTGACCAAAAACAGAACACTCGCAAATTGGAAATTTGCGATTGTAAAAATCTGATGATTTATAGGCCTACTTGAAGTGTATGTGCATAGGTGGGATGAAAAGCCGACGATCAATTGAAAACTTTGCCCTTTCGTATTCAAGATATGGATTTTTTCCCCAAAAACACCAAAAAACATTAGGTCTTTTTGGGAACAAAATCCATATCTTTAATATGAAAGGTCAAAATTTTCAATTGATCGTCGGCTTTTCCTCCCAGCTACATACACTTAAAGAATATATCATTAGGTTTATAAAATTTAAAATTGTAAAAATTTGTCATAAAATTTGTATTATATCGTGAATTTCAAAAAATGAAAATTACTTGATATCAGAAAGACATTCTGCGTATTTAGAATGCAATTCGATATGTCCGAGTGATGTGCTCTCATGTCCCACAAAAAATACTGTCGAAACCCTTAAGTGTCCTGTGAGGCACACATGCTGGCGTTATAACGGCATAAAGGGAAGCTAAAGACCCATTCAGTGACTAGTGATACCAGCGAAAGTGTAAAAAAATTAAAATTGTTTATAAATTGCTTATGATAATAGTCATCAACAGTATTGACAAATTGACAAAGTTGAAGCCCCATTCAAATACATGTAGCCAATAATACTGTCAGTATGTTAATTACAGATTCATGTAGGGGAGACCGGGGCAAAGTGGACCACGGGGCAAAACGAAATACACCCCCATTAACTTCTTTATTATGCTGCCCTCAATCTCCAAGCTCATGTTTATAAAACGGCATGGATCCAGCATTGTTTGTGATAGGGGGCAATCGAGTGAGTCAGGTATGTGCATTTTTACAGAAAATGTCGAGATCTGTTTTTAATATATTTAACCCGATAATTTACAGAAATATTTTTATCTGCCAAAGCACTGTGCTTTTGCTGAATTACTTCGATAGCCATATTAATGATAGATGGGCTTAAGCCTATTCTCTATGCATGGTAACAGGAATAGCATACTAGCGTATACGCGTACAAGATAGTGATGCATGTCGAGAAAAATCTCACCTGGTCGGGGCAAAGTGGACCGGGGGCAAAGTAGACAGTAGTCCAACGTGGATGGGGCAAAGTGGAACACCGGAGACCCCACTCAGAACTATGCAATAAAAATGTATCCGGCCATAGTATACTGATATACCAAGAGGTAGGTCCTAAGTGGTGTTGACAATGAAGACACACCTGAAGGGGATGCATTTCTGTAATGCCATGCCCCCTCCACGTTTCACTTTACCCCGGCCCAATGAACCTGGAGCAAAGCGGAACGACCTTTTTCAAGTTCACACCATTTAAAGCTGCATTTTTGATCAACTTCATTAATGTCATTTGTTAGTTGTAGTCCTAAGGTAAGATTATAAACCTTAAGTTTTGCCTTGCCTTGCTTCGTAATCCTGTTTGGACGGGACAAAAAAAAATTGGTCCACTTTGCCCCGGTCTCCCCTAAAAATGGCTACCGGTATTTTGTCTTAACCACTATCTGACTATATAGCAGGCTATAAAAGCTGACAAAGGACGGTGCCAAAATCTAAATTTTGATGATTTAGTCTGACGATCATCCGAACGAGCAAATTAATGAACGGGCCTCTGCGGGTAGCTACGAAAGGCTACCGGTAGTTCTGGGGGGAGGGGTGTCTTTGAAGCGGTTGCACGGGATCCGGGAACCCGTCCAGGAAGTGCCTGAAGATTTTTGGATGACTTTCTATAGTTTTGCTGTTTTTGCAACCCATCAGTGGCACAAGAAGCACACTTACTGTGGCTACTCCTATGGGGCTCGCATAAAAGGTTAATTTTACCGCCCCCTTCATCAACAACCCGAAAAGGGCGACCCAATATTTCTTTTGATGGTTTGAAAAAGTAAAGAGCAAAAAAAAAAAGAAGATTATAGGCGTTATATCGACACTTAAAAGCAAAATATCTTTTTTTCATATTTTTGGCAACCTTTTTTTCTTTAATCGTTTTTGCCGAACCTTCTTCTTATGCCGCCCCTTCTTTTTTGCTGCCCGCCCGCTTCTTTTACCCCGGGAGGCGTGCCCCTAACCCCCACCCACCCTCGCTCATACGCCCAAAAACAAGCGCTCAATTTTATTTTCCAATAATAAATTAAATGTTTATTTTGCCAATAACATAGGCTCATGTAAGACCCAATGATGTAGAATCCCAGTCGAAAGTAATGAACAAAAAATGACATGATGTGGGCCTATTCTTTCAATATTAGTTTAGATCTATTAAAAAGCACTAAACATTCGCGGGCTTAGCCGGGGGCTCAGCCGGTTTCATGCGCGTATTTTGGGGGGGGCTTTGGGGCGCGCCCTCCGGGGTCAAAGTGGGGGCGGCAAAACGAAGGGCGGCTTTTTTGGGGGGGCTTTGGGGCGCCAGCCCCCGGGGTCAAAGTGGGGGCGGCAAAAATGAAGGGGCGGCGGAAGAAGAAGGGGCGGCAAAAACAGGGGCGGCAAAAACGAAGGGGCGGCAAAACGAATTAGCAAATAAAAAAGGGCGCAAAAAATTGAAAAAGCATAACAATTTTTGAAAAAAGGTTGCTTTTAGGGCGCCAGCTAAAATCCTAAAATCCTTTTTTTTTTTTTTTTTGCTCTTCACTTTTTCAAACGACCGACCGTGAAAAAAATTGGGTCAACCTTTTCGGGCTGTTAAGGGGCGTCAAAATTGTTTCTTCTTCAGCCCCCCGGGGTTGGGGCGGCCACGGTACGCGGTACGCCACTGGGTTTTGTGTGGAAATTGCTGTGACAGCCTGAGCTAGCCCCGGGGAGCTAGCCTGTGTGATATTCCTACACCATGACACCGAAGTTAGGGTCTGACCGAATTAGGGAGCGATCGTTATTTATGGCAGGGGGGGGGGGGATGGGTAAATTTAGGGGGGGGGACACGGACATTTTTTGTGGTCTTGAGGCCGGGAACCTGAAATTTTTAGTTGAACCAGGAGGGAGGATTGTTAAATTTTAAATGGAGAAAATTGGGAAAACAAGGGGGAACGCGAAAATTTTGAGCGGACGCGAGGGGGGAATGCGAAATTTTTTGTCGATATTTTTGTCAAAACACCCATTCCCCCCCTGCCGTAAATAACGATCGGTCCCTTAGTTGTGAACCAAATTGGCCAGAATTGGCATTAGGCCTATGGCCCTATATGTGAAAAGATACATTTCACTTTCATTCAACGTCACTTTCAAAATTGATTCCAAGAGATTAATGCATCATACATCAATTAACATCATGCATCTAGTATAATAGCTATGATACTATTACTAGTTTTATTATTCTAGGCCTATGGTCATGAGCTGTCATGTTGGTGCTCCTATAAAATTGAGGAATCTGGCTAAGAATAAGATAATCATGGCCGCGCCCACATTGAAATACGAGGGTTGTAATTTCTTTCGTCAAAGGCTGATTTTGGCCACTTTGAGTGGTAAATCGGTCAAGATAAGCAAGATCAGACATAAAGAAGACGATCCCGGAATAAGGGGTGAGTTTATAAACTTATATCCGGCGTTCAACAACAAATTAAACTTGTCTGGAATGATGACCGACAATGTGAATGTATGCATGCGACGCGATGCTTCCGAATTTTGCACCATTGGCAATGGTGCAGAATCCGGAAACACTCGTCACAGCTAAAAATGAATAAAACGTTATGATATGTGTCCAGGTGTATTAACTGTCCACCAAGGCAGAAGGCTACATGTCATGACACAGACTGTGTCACAGTAACATGAGCATGAATGATGAGCATATGATATAGGTCTAAAATAGACTCGCTGAGTACGCCGTTCGTCCACTGAGACTCGTTTTTTCCCATTTTGTGTGTGAATGTGATTTACACGCTTAAGCCTTTGCGCCGCTGTGGCATTTAAAAAAATTTCTTTGAAATTTGGACGATGCATGTAAAACTGTACTCATAAAAGAATCAGAAACTTAACTAGGATTCTTACCAAATTCTTGAAACGCAATATCATTTGGAATTTCGGCGAATAAAGATGATTTAAGAAGCCGCCTCTCTCCCCGTGTCCAGCAAAAATGATCACAAATGAAAAATGACGAATTTCACTGCGCGTGCGCACGCCGCACAAAGGTTTGACCAGAGGGCTGACAATAAATTTCGCTGATCCCTCCTGTTCTTTTCAATGTCAATTTAACACACGATTCCCGCTGTTGTTTTGGTTCCAATAAAATAGCCTAAATCCCAAGGCCCGATCTCAAAACAATAAACATGGCGGAACAAGCACAGCCCGATGACCGTGCGTAAGCAGTTGAAGAACTGGTTGATTAAGTTACGTGAAAATACGTCATTGATCAGCATCAATCTCTGCACAGCCAATTTGCGTCGGTCCTAACGCTCGTCGTTCCTATAGACACATACAGTGTGTGCCGAGCCCGGTGCCGAGACTAACCTACCACCTGCCTACGACAAAAACAAATGAGACGAAGAACTGAGCAACCATTTTTGTCCTGAAAAATGCTTCATCGTGACGATCAGAAACGCCAAAAAAATTTTGTTTACTACGCTGGATGTTGTTCTGGAATCAAAGTACATGTATTGTATAAGGCTCAAATTTGAAGGTAAATAGGCCAAATATTGCAAGAAAATCTACTCACTAGGCGGCTAGGGACTGTGCATTGAGTACACGGCTATAGGGAAAACCAAAAATCTAGACTAGGCTAAAAGGTTATGAAAAACATTAAAAAGAAAAAAAAAATCATTTTTTTTCTGCCTGAATCCACATTCGCAAGGCACCATAATGTACAATGAACGTAGGTATGAGAGGTCGCGTGTCATGAGGTGGTCCATTTTGTGTTACATGGTCAAAATGGTCAAAAAAAAATTGTTTTAATATGTTATCTAGATATTGTAAAAGTACAACATCTCACAGTGCCGTACTATTACGCTGACTTTCGTATTCGGCGAGGAGGACGATTTCGACCTCCTGGTTTGTTTACAAACAGAGAGGTAGACAAAAAACCATTCCGCTTGTCCAAACACTCAAGTATCAGAAGGATGGTCCACAATAGCGTGATTCACGTAACCTGAATAGGGATTAAAAAGCTGTCACGTAGAACCATGTGCTTCTACATGTACATGTATTGTCCAATTTGCCATCAAGATTTCATATGGAAACAGTTCAGACCCAGTACAGGATCATGTCAGAAATTAATATTTTGTTCTGGGTCTGATTATTCGGACTAAACATCTCATACCATTTTTACCTCAAAAATGTTTATCGTTTTGGCGTAATTGCCTAATTATTAACTAATTAGCCCATAGGCCGCAATCAGTGTTCGATTTACCACCTGCATACCTGCACCAGTGCATGTAACATTCCCTCTGTGCATGCAGCTTTTCACTACCTTCCTGCACGCGTGCATGTACGATTTTAGCGCTAGCGATATGACAAGGCAATATACAAAAGTAAACAAGCAGTCAGTCCGATTTGGAAAAACCCAATCTATTTTTAGCGCAATATCCTGACTTCATTAGAAGGGCTGGCGCCAGGGTTCACAGTTTGCTCTCAAATAACCGGGTCCACTTTTTTATGCTGGACCCATTCAGATCCCATTTAGTTGAAATTTGCGGGTACCAAATTGATTTTTGTGGGTCCAAATTGTATGTACGAAACTTCAGAAACACCCGGAAATGTATTTTCAGTACAGGCGCAAACGATAAATATTAAAGTATGCTGAATTCGGCACCCAAAATTTACCAAAGTCGAGTCAAATTACTGGGTAAAAGACGACTTGCCGCGATCGGCCGACTTTCTCATAAAGAACTACAATTACTACCTAATAACATGCACTACTTTAATCATCTAATTATTTGGTTATTTTGTTATATTTGCTCGGTTGAAATATACAACTACCGCAAAAACGTGTTTTCGCGATGTCACCAGGAATTTACCCTGTTTTGTTGACATTTTTATTGCAACATAACATTTGCACGATCCGAAAAAAATCGCAAGTCAACCTCTTCCACAGTTCCCCTCGTATCGCTGATCAAATATCTGTGCATGAAATAGCGATGAGGTGTGTATCATGTTGCAGCGATTTTTGTAATTGTACGGTATGTAATTTATGAATGAAAAGTGAGCCGATTCAGCTGGGTTATCGCACAATAAATGACGATCTATGATGATATTTTCTATTTCTTGGATGGGATTTTTTCCGGGTCCAAGCACAGCCTGCTGGACCCATTCAGGTTACATAATCTTACTTTTCCCGGGTCCAGTGAGTTAAAAAAGCGTCCTGGACGCGAAAACGCGATAAACTGTCATAAACTGTGAACCCTGGCTGGCGCAAATCGCGCAATTGACAATTCACTTTTTTTCATTGACTTCCCTAGTCTCCTACACAGCCAGTTTGCGTCGGTCTGATACTTGTCGATCCTAACGAACATTCGAGATAGCCACATACAGTCTGGTCCGAGACTATGACTTCCCTTAGAGGGGCTAGCGTAATGTGACGTCATCCACCAATTCCTGATACCCTCGCACATGAAAGTGGAAACTGTTAGTTAACATTGACAAATCAAATGTCATGATATTCAATAAAGGTGGTCATGTTTTGAAAGGTTGTAAATTTAATTATGGTAATTGTAACATCAACATAACTAATGAATATTGCTATTTGGGTATCATTTTTGTACCATCTGGTTCATTTACAAAAGCAATGATTAGACTTAAAGACAAAGCAATGAAAGCATATTATAAAATTAGGGATAATTTTATAAGTGACTCCTACAAATGTAGCATGAAATTATTTCAGACCCTCATCCAACCAATCCTTAGCTATGGATGTGAGGTTTGGGCACCATATTTGTTAAACAAACTGAACGACTCAAACTTTCTTACAACATGTGATAAACTTCCAAGTGAATCTATTCACATTAAGGTTTGCAAAATTATACTCGGAGTTCATAAAAATCCACTAACAATGCAGTAAGAGGCGAATTAGGTAGTTTTCCACTGCTCACAACTATGCTTTCTTTATCTGTAAAATACTGGTGGAAGCTAAACGAAAAATGTATGAATGGTAATGATTCTCTTGTAATTCAAGCACTTGTAGATAACAGAAAGTTAGTGTGTACTAATAATTTCACATGGTCGACAGGTATAAAAAATATATTTAGCCTTATCAATAGGATTGACATTTGGGATAAACCAAATACGATCACCGCTTCCAATTTTAATGAAATTATTGTATCTAAACTTCAAATCGTCTATAACAATCTTTGGGTTAATCATATTAATAATTTTAGTCCTAAACTCAGAACATATTGTACATTCAAAAATTCTTTCAGTGCAGAAAATTATGTTATTATCGCTAAAAGATCTTCCAGGGCTGCATTCTGTAAATTAAGAATAAGCGCACATAATCTCATGATCGAAAAGGGGCGGCACTTCTCTCCAAAAATTAATCCAGAGAATAGAATTTGTACACTTTGTAATTTAAATAAGGTGGAGGATGAATTTCATTTTGTAATGATATGTCCTTTCTATACCAACCCTCGCCAAGATTTATTATCTACAATACATGAAATGTATGATATAGATGGTATGGTAGACACTGACATTTTCAAACTTACATGTATAATGAGTGCAAGTGATTTTGACAGTATTACTCCAATAACCAAATTCGTCAAATCAGCTTTTGATTCACGAACGAACATGGACTTATAGATAATAACAAAGTTCCCATTTGGGCTTAGAGCAGCGACCCCCTGTCATATTTTCATTATATAGGCTCAATGTAACATGGACTTGAGCGCCACTATTAATATTGTCTATTATTATTAAGACTAATTTATATTTCTTCTATAATTGTAAATATTTGTACTTGTAACTTTAATATTGCAATTTCAATTGTAAATATTTGTATTTGTAAATATTAACTATACCAGTTTGTTTGGTGAATGTTAATAAAATATATTGATATTGATTGTAGAAACTGTCATTTTCATTTCATTGAAAAAAAAGAACCGGAATTTAAACCTTGGGAAATATTTGTTTACGTGCGGAAAATAATCATAATAATGTCCAGCAAAAAAGGAAATAGCTCAAAAAACACTTGCATCATTCTGGAAATCGTGCACCTCGTCGGCGACTAGTTCTAGAACAGATGAAGCCACAGCATCCAGTGTTTTGGCTAAGAAATCAGAGAGTGATCGGCATAAAAATGACAATGAAGTCAATGGACAATGACAGTGGAGCCGGGAATATTATTACAAGCATAACTGACAATGATCGTGATTCAATGTGATTTTATGTTTGCTTTAATTTTGGTGCATGCACACTTTTTGCTGTGCATGTAGAAATTTTGGGCTACATGCACCAGTGCAGGTAGGAAAAAATTTGTAAATCGGACACTGGCCGCAATGTAAATCAAAATTTTCCAATGCATTTTTCTCAAATTGGACCTTATTCACATAAAATACCCCATAACAAATGTCTGAAGTTGGATTTTGTCCAATGTGCTAGGATATGTTCACAACATAATGATGCATCAGTCTCACACTCTTAAAAAAAATGTATGTAATCGCGTTCACGATATACAGGGTGCGCCAAAAAAAGATGATATTTTAAAATTAAAATTCATATTCACATTTTCCCAACACTACTTCCTACCATTTTCATAATGCAAAAATTAGTTGCCTTGTGCAATTTCCTTTCAGAAAATAACATACATTTATCAGGATACAGTGAATATTAAAGGAGATATGGACCTTTGCAGTTTTTGCACATGATTGTATTGACTTCTGAGCATTTAGAGGCAACCCGTGGTACAAAATATAATGAGAAACTAATATGAAATATGAAATTGATCAATTTTGAAGTCAATCTTGTTTCTTTGAGTAATTGGCTCTAAAATGAGACATTGAAAAGCTCAATATGACAAGGGGTTATGAAGATACAATAATTTATTCAAACCAACACTATGGAAATCTTACATTTTCCTATGCTAATAGAACTCCTGATCCACATGCTCCTGATCCACGTGCTCCTCCAGTCCTCCACTCCATCAATTTTCAATTCCAGCTGATGCCATTTATTTAGTTTGACTCACTTTTCAGTTCTAGTTTACACAGTTTTAGCCCTGTTCTTTAGCTTTAAAATGAGACCCAAAGTAGCTCAATAGGACAAGGGGTTGGTTCAATATGACATTTTTCATTCGCCTACATTAAAAATATTGTAACACCTCCACCTTTTTTGGGGTACCGTACCAACTTGTGACATGCGACCAAACCTTACATTTGCTAATCAGCCAAATTGGCCAAGAGTACCTACATTGACCTATGGTCATGATGGTGTCAGTTCAAAGATAAAGGTGGAAACATCGATTGAGCAACATGTTCCTTCAAAAATAGTAAAGAAGAACAACACAACCCCCTGGCCCTGGATTTCACACAAAATTAAGCGGTACCAGAGACGTAAGCAGAGAGCATAATAGTGCAGTAAAGAGAAACACACAGGAGGATTGGAATAAGTATTATGAGTTAAGAAAGTTAGTCAAGAAAGAAACAAGAAGAGCCTATAGAAAATACATACGACAGGGTTCGAGGTTTGAGTACGGTTTCACTGCCAAATGTGTGAAAAAAATATTTAGGTGTGAAGAATACTTCTAAAAATGAGCATATATAGTATTTCCAAGGTAAAAATGTCTGAATTTTCAATTTTTCTAACTTAGAATACTGTATCTTAAGTCGTTTTTGGGTTAAACATGGATTTATGGCCATTTTTTACTGAAAATGACCAGTTTTAGGTGAAAAAAAAATTCACCATTAATTTTTAATCCCTAATATTTTCTACTATATAGATAAATGTTGTCTTTCTCTGTTATTTTGTATTACCTGATGGTTTATTTGTTCAAATAAAACTGTTTTTAATTGATTTCATCGCTTACTTTGTATACCATACCGGATAAAGTTGAACTTGAAAGTGAAAAAACGAAGCCCAAAAAGGTCATTTTAGAGATTTTATCTTAGTTTCAGCCATAAAATTTGATCTAAAGAGGCTAGAGACCTCATTAACCCCTCATTTTAATGATATTTCAATTTGCCACACACTGATAATAATTTTAACTTCCTTAAAAATAGAGAAATTGAAGAAAATTGCAAAAATGTTACCCATACCCCTAAGCTTGAAAAAAATATGGCAAATTGTAAAAAAAATTATTTCGGAAAAACTTATGGAGGTACAGCTCTGAAAAGTTGATCGATTGTGCACTCTACCAATCCCCACAATCGATTAGATTTGTGGAATGATGCCATGTATACTTTTTTTTTCTTTTTTTTTTTTTTACGACTCAGATTTTGCCCCATTTTGAGGTTCACGCCATTTTTCTGATGTATCAACCCCTTAAACCCAAAGGTCACACCCATAAAAGTTATTCCAGGAAGAGCAGTCAATGCCTTTCATGTTGTGCCCTCAAATATGTAATTATAAAGGGATGATCTGATGATAATACGACCACCGATGATGAAGAATCTTTCACACCGGGAGATGTAGTATGGGCAAAGCATGGTTGCTACTGGTATCCAGCTAAAGTCATTTCCCCAACTGATGTACCTGAACATCTATCTGAAGTTCTATCCTGAGAAAACTGAATCAGAATCAAGTAATAGTCAAGTGGTATGGTGAAGAGAACTTTAGTTCTGTACCAGCTCATCACATCAACCATTTATCAAAAAAAGTTGATGCAGCCCATGCTGCTAGATCACACAATATTCAGTTGCGCTATCAACAAGCCATTTCTGATGTCAGGGGTGAATAAAGTGCTATGCTTCAGTATAAACATTTTAAGATTGTGTAAAGGTAATCAGTTATACATTAACACTTTAAGAACATCATTTCTTTATGAGTTTAGACATCAATAGATTTATTGTCTTGACACCAAACCTGACCGCTATATGTTTACTAAATATATAGGAATACAGGGCCTCAGTACCAACATCATTTCATTTTCATACATGAGAACAGTGTTTAAGCAGTCTTTATAGTTTGTTTAACATATTTATAGATTCAAAACAACTTAACTGAAGTAATAATGCTCTGTAACTTTTTTAAAATACAGTTGTGTTCCAAGTAGGCTCCCAGGATTCTTCGTAAAAACAACATGCGCTTAGAATTTGTTACATATCTTTAAAATGGTGATACCCTGTGTATTAAAAACTTCAGAAATGGACTCAGCACAAAATTCTAGTCCAGAAAACATGTATAATGTTATGATAACATGAACTTCATTTTTCAACCATTTTGGCAGTAAAACCGTACTCAAACCTCGAACCCTGTCATACATGAAACATGTTTAGAGTCAACAAAACAGCTTTACAGTTTTATCAAGTCATTAAAAAATGATAATTCAGGAATTGCCGCCCTGAGAGATCCATCGTCAGGAAAATTGGTTTCCGAAAGTATTAAACAAAAAGCTGACATTCTCAACAATCAATTCATGTCCCAATTCACTCAGGAGGATTTGGAAAACATGCCTAAAATGCCTGATAGTGAAATCCCATCTATGCCAGACTTTGAAATTTATGAAGATGGGGTGATCAAGTTGCTTGAAGATCTGAATCAAAATAAAGCAACAGGCCCTGATGGAATCTCATCTAAGTATCAGAAATTAACTGGAAAAGAAATAGGAAAGGCTTTAAAAATCATATGCCAACACCAGCGGTCGAATTCGACGGTATCGCATCGCAAAATGCGATGCAATTTCCATCAACTGCTATGCACTTTTCCAAAATGCATAGCTAAAACTGCATACATAAATTTTAAGCTAAATTCCATGTCGATTTACCTCAACGCATCGCGATTTTCGAGCCAAATTCCACATCGCATTTTTTTGGCATTTTGACACAAAGCACGTGGGGATATCCCTCAAGCTAGCAATGCAAAGCCCCAGGTAATTTTGATGGTTCCCAAATCTGTCAATTGCAAGCTCTTGCAATAGCAAAATTACGTCTGTAAAATCAACGGCTATCAGCCAAAAACCTAGTCCTGCCAGCAAGACTTCAGTCATAAACATAATGACATCTACGGACCTGAATCACTAATCAGATAATGTCATAATGTTAAAAATAAAGATTACTGAGTTACAGTTACTGGAACTACCAAAAACCTGACCTCTGACCATTGCTAGGAGAAGTAGTTTCAATACGGCCACTGGTCTTGATGATTTAAGTTGTAGAGTGCTCAAATTAGCTCGTCCTGCTATTGTAGACAGCTTGACATATATTTTAAACCTATCCTTGTCAAAGGGTATTTTTCCAACTGCATGGAAAGAGGCTAAGGTTACACCATTGCATAAAGGTGGTAATCTCGACGACACTAATAATTACAGGCCTATTTCAATTCTGCCTGTGGTAAGTAAGATAATTGATAGGGCAGTGCATAATCATGTATATTCTTATGTAACACAGCATGGCATTTTAAATGAGCACCAGTCAGGTTTTCGGCCAGGGCATTCTATACCGCTCTTATAGACATGGTGGACGACTGGCTCTCAAATATTAATTCAGGTAAAATGACCGGCATGGCCTTTATCGACTTACGTAAGGCATTCGATACTGTAAACCATGATATCTTGATTAATAAATTGTGTGATATTGGGGCATCTAGTAACACTCTAAAATGGTTTAGGTCATATCTGACTGGAAGAATGCAAAGAGTTTTATTTAATGGTATTGTTTCTGATGCACTTCCCGTGAAAACGGGAGTTCCACAAGGCAGTATCCTTGGGCCACTTTTGTTTCTTATTTATAAAATGATATGCCAATGGTAATTAAACATGGAAAGATCTCAATGTACGCTGATGATACCACACTATATGTTAGTGGAAGTGATGTTAATGTAATATCCAAGAAGCTTACCGATGATATGGAAGAAATTACTAAGTGTCTTCGTAATAACATGCTTTTCCTCAAAACTGACAAAACAAATGTTATGCTATTGGGCAGTAGTTCAAAATTACGCAATGTTCATGATGATTCGTTTTCAGTTATGGTAAATGGTTGTAAACTTGACAGGGTAAATAAGGCTAAATGTTTGGGTGTGATAATTGACGATGAGTTGCTGTGGCACAAACAAGTAAATGGTGGTACTCAGAAAGTTTTCTGTAAGATAGCTCTTCTAAGGCGTCTTAGCACATTTCTTGATGCCAATATTTTAAATATTTTGTATAAGTCATTGATTCAGCCCCAGTTTGACTACTGTAGTGCTGTATGGTTTGGTAGATACAACGAGGATGTCCATAAACTCAGTGTATTACAAAAACATTGTGCCAGAATTATATTAAGTGTTAATTATCTAACTTCATCTGATATTATGTTTCCAATGTTAGGATGGAAGTCACTTCAAGACCGTTGTAACTATTTTAAGGCTTTATTGATGTATAAATCTCTAAATGGTTTGGCTCCATCATATCTCTCTTCAAAATTCAATTATATTTCAGATAGACATTGTGTAAAAATACGAGACAAGCCGCAGCTGATCTGCTGGCGCTACCACCATGTTCCAATGGCAATGATACTGAATATTTCAAGTCTTCATTTTCCTATAGTGGTGTTCAAGTATGGAACAAAATTAATCTTGACATCAGAAAGTCACCAAGTATTCAATGTTTTAAGCGCATGTACAATTTATGATGAACATAACGTTTGTTGCTTTAGGACCAATATTGGTCTATTTTGCATTGAGAGTATATCGTATATTTTGGTTAATGTTGATGAATTTGGTTGTTATTTGTATCTTATTTTATGTTATTGTTAATTATTTCATCATGGTTGATGCGCACAAAACATCATGATAAACAGTATCTTCATTTTATGTGTGTATATAATGGTGTGTGTGTGTGTGTGGGGGGGGGTGGGGTGTGTGTGTGGGGGGGGGTGCGGTGTGTGTGGGGGGGGGTGAGTCTATAAGGTGTGAGTTTTTACGTGAGGGGTGAAGTAGTGTGGGATGTGTATGTTTGTGCGGAAGTGGGGATATGAGTACGATAATGTGTGGGGAGTAGTGCAGTGGTGGATATTTGAGGGTGATAAGAGAATATGAGTTCAATATGAGTTTGATTTTGATTCGGATTTGTGCAATATATTTGATTATAACGTAATTTTGTGCCATGTTGAGTTACCAATATTAGTAGTAGGCCTACTTTGTAATGATTTGTTCTTAACATTGTATTAGTACTTGTAAATTGGTATACTCTATTTAAATTGTGATTTATATGTTTACGCTTTATTATGCTTTATTATAATACTCATGTACAGCGTGTCCCAAAAGTAACTTAACATTGTGAATTGGCCATATCTCAAATATTTCCTACTTCATACCAAAATGGAGAACATATTCATATAGATTGATCTTTTAGAATTATTCTGATACCAAAAACAGCATTATTGATGACCCTTTGACCTTACTGTGCGACTGTACACGTATATGTGTGTATCAAACCCACAAAAGCAAGCTCATGTGTTCTTTTTTTTAATCCTTGGACAAGAACATGAATGATGTGCTTCCCTGAACAATAGAGTTGGTTCACTCACTGCGCACGCTACATTTAGGTATGAACATTCATGGATTACATGGCTTAGCATAAGCGTGACGGCTGTTTTAGATTATAATTAGGATATATTGACAACATTAAACTTTACTTTAAAACAGTTGAAGTGAAGATGAATTTCCTATAGATCAACGGATTCAGGTCGTATGGTTCTTTGCGAGACAAAGTCGGACAAACTCACTGAAGCAATGTTTAAGAACAATTTAATGTAAATTATGCACTACCCAGTCAGTAATACAATCCAGCAACTAGTGCTGAAATTCCTATCAACTGGATCTGTTCATAATCTACTTCGGGCAAGACGTGGAAGAACAGGAAGATCGGCTACAAACATTGATGTCATACGAAGAGCGGTGGCGAAAAGCCCAAGGCGACCAGTACGTCGACTTTCAATGGAGAACAACGTATCAGCTGCACAACTGTTCATCGAATCCTCAGAAAGATCTTAAGTAGTTTCCATATAAAACCCAGATAAAACAGAAAATGAAGATTACGCATTGAAAACAAATAAACAAACAATAAAAAAAACACAGCCAAATTAAACAAAACAGATTTTAAAATGATAACACGTTATATCGTGTTCACGTCTCAAATGACGAGACTTATTTTGTGTTTATAAAAGTGGGGTTTACGGTACGGTAGATATCCATTAATTTCATGCCAAAGGGTCATGACCACATAGGCATGTTTGGTATCATAACATTTCTAAAAGAATTATCTACATACTGTGCAATTTTTGTATCAACACTATTAACCCAACGCAAGTTATGGCAAATTCACAATGTTAAGGGACTTTTGGGACACCCGGTATCTGTATGTTTTTTAATGTTATGCAGGGCCCCGTGTAAAGAACAGCATTTTAGCTGATCGGGCCATCCTGGGTAAATATGATGCAATAAATAAATGAATAATTAATGAGGAATGGCGATATTACACGTAAATTTTGACATCTTGAAAACAATCATGAATTCTGATGGCTTTTAAGCATAAAATCCAGCACAAACATGAATAATAAATAATAATAATAAATGATGATGAACACATACAACCTGTATTTTTTGGATATATTTGATATTTTATTAGCAACAAGGTGAGTTTGGGAAATGTGTGTGATGCGCGAATACTTACTGGCGGCAGTGATAGCCGAGATTTAGAAGTTGTAGATTCGCTACGCAAACACAAATATTGCATCGCCCAATGCTACACATTTTTTGCATAGCAAATAACTGCGATGCAAAATTTGGAAACTGCTATACAAACATTGTGTTTTGCATAGCACAAACAGCTATACAAAAAAATTGACTGAATTTGAACCCTGGCTAACATTCTTTTATGACAGTGGAGTTGTTCCTACATGTAGTAGTGACTGGTTGATTTCAAACATTTCGCCGATATTATATAAAAAGGGAGACAAGACAAACCCAGCAAACTATAGATTTGTAAATCTAACCTCAGTTTGCAGCAAGATTTTGAACATGTCCTAAAATCCAACATCATGAAACATCTGGACAAACATGGCATTTTGTGTGCTAACCAACATGGTTTTCGGAAAAACCACTCTTGTGAGACTCTGCTAATCAATACCATCCAGGAAATAGCTACCCACCTTGATCAAAAACAACAAGTGGATGTTATAATTATGGATTTCGAAAAGGCGTTCGATAAGGTGCCACATCAATGCTTGCTACTGAAGTTGAAAAATTACGGGATTCGGGGGAAAACACTTGAATGGACTAAAGCATTTTTAACCCAACGAAAACAACGTGTTGTTGTGGATGGTCAGTGCTCTGACTGGGTAGACGTTAAATCTAGTGTCCCTCAGGGCACGGTTACTGGCCCTTTGGATTTTCTCATTTTCATTAATGGTCTGCCTCAGAACTTAACATCTTCTGTGAAATTGTTCGCAGATGACTGCATGGTTTTTAGGAAAATAACCGGATCTGAGGATGCCGACATGTTACAAAATGATTTGAATGCACTCTCTGCATGGCAGTCAAAATGGCAAATGAGATTTAATGCCAAAAAGTGCTTTGTCCTCAAAATTACTCATGCTAGAAAACAATTAGATTATAAATACACCTTAAATAATACCCCATTGGAGGAAGTTAGTGAGTACCCATATCTGGGGGTAAAACTGAACTCAAAACTAACTTGGAACTCACACATTAATAACTGATGCAAAGGCAAACAAAACTCTGGGATTTATTAAAAGAAACCTGTATTCATGTTCAAGACACATAAAAAGCCTGGCTTATAAATCTCTCATTCGTCCAGGTATGGAGTATTGTGGATCTGTGTGGGATCAGAATACAAAGGAACTCATACAGAAACTTGAAGCTGTGCAAAATCGGGCCGCAAGATTTGCAATGGCCGATTATGAAAGATTCAGCAGTGTGACAACCATGAAAGACAAACTTGATTGGGAGCCTCTCGAAGAACGTAGGATGACTACAAGAATCTCAGTCTTCCACCAAGCTCTAATGGGTCACCTCGACTCGCCATTCCAATGCATAATATCCTGCGCCCGGTCCAACGCTCCTCTCGACACAGTAAATTCACTCAACCACCAGCAACGAAAAACTGTTTGAAGTATTCATTTATCAATCGTACTATTATTGACTGGAATAAGTTACCACATTACATCACAGACATAGAAGACAAGGACAAGTTTAAGACAACAGTGAAACAGTAGCCTACTTCAAAGCAAGCAAAGAATAAGCAACCACCACCAAAGCATCTGCAGATTAGCACTACCCTGCTCGTGTGACTCCTCTTTAGGGGCGTTGGGCAGTAAATAATCCAGATCTAGATCCAGACCGGGGCCCAAACATAATATATTTACATAGAAATTTAAAAGAAAAGATTGGTCAAAAGAAAACCTACTTAAATATGTTGTCTATACTTCACTTGACCCAAATATACAAATATATGATTTTTTTTGGTGATGAGACAATCGCACATGTAATTTTAGAGGGATTTTGATAGCACTTCCACATAGAAAAGCTGCTATCATCAATCATGAGACTATCACTGTTTTAAGATCTAGAAACACCACCGAAATGCTGTTTTGTTAGCTGATTCTTTTTGATGAAAGTCAATCTTTGTCAAGATTTAACTTTGCTACGGATGACAAAACGGTTTTCAGTTTTGGCTTTCTTTACTCAAGGGCTATGATTTGATATAAAATGATGCAGTTTGATGGCAAATTTGAATTCATCTTTCATACCTACCGTATGCATTTTGCTCAAATCGATTCACAGATTCGCAGCGAATTCTAACCCTGTGATGAGCCCATGTATCCGGGTAATCAGGCCTTATATGAAGTGTGCCTGGACCAGGAGCTAAAATGAGCTTCTGGTCCCAAAGATGGCTCCTGGTCCTATAGTTTGTAGTGTAAAATATTGGACACACCAGGAGCCAAAACTTGGCAACCATGGGGTAAAAAAGGTCTGGATGCCTGGTTAATATAAGCCTTGTCCGGGTTGTGTTTATTATAATCTGTTATAATTGAATGATTCACTAGCTTGATTCTGTTTATATCGGCAGATTTTGAGGCTAGTTTGATTCGTCTACTTGACAAAGTTACAAATGGATCAAGAATAGAAGTCAACGAAACAGGTAAGATGCAGACAGGCGACACCCTCAAATTGATGACTGCTGATTGGGTAATGAGGGGCAATGCGCTGTAGAAGTGACGTAATAAGTGGATTAAGGTGGTACTACACCCTCTAATAAAATTTGTGACGAATTTTGAATTTTTCTCAAAAAATAACTACACACTGTAAACAAAAGTTATATATATAATTATAGGGGCAACAAATCCAATTACTTTAATGAAATTTCAGTGATTCAAGACTAGTGGTTCATTATACATTGTATATATCATAAGAAATGAGGTACATTCTAGCGGTACCTCTTTTCTTATCATAAATAACGTACCGCTAGTCTGTCTTGAGTCACTGAAATTCCAGTGTAGTAACTGGATTCCTTGCCCCTAATAACTTTTGTTAAGTGTCAGTGTGTTATTATTTTTTGAGAAAAATGCAAAAATAGTCACACATTTATCAAGGGGTGTAGTACCACCTTAACTACCATAGCAATAGATGAATACAATTTTTGAATATATATCGCCTGCGCTGATGCACTCATCACCTGTGTACAATGTATGCCTGCAATCATAGATTGAATACAATACTGCTCTTTTCAAAGATACTAAGCTATAAAGCTTACAGTACAGGTGCGAGTGATCAGCATAATATGAATTTTCTATAGAGTTATGATCCAGGTCTTTATCCCTGTTCTGTGGCATGGTTCAATGCATAGGTACCGCGTGAACGTTGTAGTGCAGGGCGATATATTCAAAAATTGTATTCATCTATTGCAATGGTACCGGGTAATTAGTCCTCTTATTATGTCACTTCTATGGCAAATGACTGAAGACTTGAGTCCAGTCCTTGTTTACAGAGTTTTGAGTTAGGGTTTAGGGTTGGGGTAGGGCAGTCTTGCATTGAGACTAGTAGAGTTGCACCCTACAATGTATTCGGTAATTGCTCTGGTAATGAATATCCAATGACAGCTCTCTAGAGAGAGGGACACAGAGTCTGTAGGAAAAGTTGACCATGGCACACAGCAAGTTACATGTATAGTGCCAATTTGGTCATAATTTGCAGGTCCTCATAATGGGTATTGCAAAAGTTACCAAAATGAGTGAAATTTTTTGATATTGTGCCCCCCCCCCCCCATCTGAAAAGTGAGGGAGAAATGTCCTCACATCATCACAAGCTGGCTGGGACTGATCATTGACTAAGAATCTTTCTTGTTCACCAATAAATTTCTGAGCCTTGAAATGGGGCTGTACTTTGAGAGGAGAGTACAATTCCAAATTTATGTTAAATCGAAATTCAAAAACTGCTTGCACTCCCTTTTGTTGTGCCAAAATTGCTTGCCCCTTCCCCATTCTTGATTCACCATAAATTATGTGTACATTTATTGTCCTCCCGGCACTTTTGTTTTTAGAAAAATTAAAAATATAAGCATCCATTCAATGCCCAAAACTTTCAACCAGAACATGATTACAAGTGATCCCAGTGAAAAGGTAAAAAAAAATAAAATTTTCAATGAATTGCATAAAAGTGAAGGGTAAGTCATTAAAATTGTCATTAGGTATTTTCGACTGGAGAGGACAAGTTTCAGTTTTTTTTAATTAAAAAAATGTCAGAATTGTACATTTTCATGAGCATATTTGGAATGAGCATGACAAAATGCATTAAAATGAGTACAAAAAAATCTAGTATTTGTTCATTGGTTCTTAAGGGCATTTCCACAGCCTCTCCCCCACTTTTCTCAAAACTGGAAACATCTGGCTACACAATGTTTATGTGCCAAAAATTTCTTGCAGATTAATTCGCTTTAGCAAAAAATATCATCAAATTACAACAGTGGCCTATGGAGCAGTGCAAAACACTAAATCATGCATAACTTGCAAACGCAAAATCGGAATCAACTTACATTTTGGGAATAAGCTTTTTTCGTGGATATCTACTGAAAAATGTCATAAAAAGAGGATGTATGAAATCCTCCTTTAAGATAGCTCTTGATACAATGAACTTTGAGAAAATATCTCAAAACTTGGGACGTTTTTATGTTGAAGCCTATGGCCAGCACGCAAACCATTAATTTATTTCTTGTCATGCAGGTACTAGTGTGTTATTTGTACCAGGCCTCCTAAGCGGTGGTAGCATTGAGCATGAGTGCCATGTACAGCGTAGTATAGGGTACTACCTAGAAGCACTGGTATGTCTGGCTCCATTTGGTAAGAAGCCTATGAAAGCAGTATTGAGGGGTGTCACAAATGACCAAACAGATCCATCGGTAAGTACAGAAGATTAAGGCTCTTGAACAGATTTTGAGAACATAAAATGGGGTCTCTGGAACTAAAATGGTGGATTGTTTTGCCTTTATTTTGATTAAAACTTTCAAAAATTTCTCAGATGCAAGTGCAAGGCTGATCGGATCGGTTATCAGATCAGTACTGATACATGTATGTGTGTCATCTGTAAAATATTGGATCAGTAATTTTACGAAAATAAAAAAAAGTTCTAGACCCTTAAAAGTTATTTTGAAAGTATTCTTTTCAAAGCTGGATCAAGTTTTTCCTCATATTTGAGGCTGCATTTTAAAGGAAGGAAGGAAGGAAGTTGTACATTTTATTTACTGTTGCTTGTATTTACCAGCCAGTGACATTTTGAATTAGTATGCATTTCTAGCTGTTCAATAGATGAAAAAGTAATAAAAATGTACAACTTTACCCAGCTTTGACAAAAAAACTTTCAAAATAACTTTTTTCAATTTTTTTTTACAGCAGCAGTATTTCTCTACTAGGGCCTATAACTTTTTATTCTTCAATTTTTGTAAAAAACAAACAAACCCAAAAGCACTTGGCTGCCACATTGTGTATAGTGCAGGGTCGGGTCTGTCACATCAGCATTGGACTAGTGGTAATTTTGAAGGTTTTAGCATCCTCCTATTTAATTAATTTCTGTCATTGATATTCCCTTCACTACACAGGTTGATATCATCAAAAATGTCACATTTCCCTTGCTGAGAAGATTTGGGATTGATGAAGGCCTGGAAATGAAGGTAAGTTAATAAAATCACTGCTAATTCAAAAGGTACAAAGGCAATCACTTCACTTTTAGGATAGCCATTTCACATCAAGTGGGTTTCCTGGGAGCAAAGTGGTTCCATTATTATGGGAAGCGGGTGTCTTAATTAGCATTAGCACCAATCAGCTTGAAGTGGGGGGGGGGGGGACAATCGGCCTGAATTGTCAAAAAGTGGCTGAAAAAAAAAGCAAACCAAAAAATGGGTCATTTTGCCAAAAGGAGGGGGGCACACATCCCCCTGTCCCCCAGGATTGATGCCCATGCTTATAAGTTTTCTAACTTCAAGTGGGGCATGGATTGAAGAGACAATTCCCCATTGTAGTAGGGGATTTATATTAGGTTAGTTTTTCCATCTTATGACCTTTGAATTAGCAGTGATGAAATATAACAATGTTTTAGAGTGATGTGCATTTATCCCTTCTTATTTGCATTATCACCTTTGCCACCCCTCTATATTAATTGAAAAAAAGAGAGAAGACCCGGGAAGGTGCCTTTTATGGGGTAGTGATGCTTTCAAAAATGTCCTTTAGTGAGGAATGTCTGCTTTTTATCATCAGGTTTGAATATCATGCCATACAAGTTCCCAGAAATCATGCTCCCAAGCTCAAACTGACTGGTGAACAACCAAGAAACATAATGCCTCTGGTGGAGGCATTAAAATGATTGTATACTTGTTCCATGTTTGTGGGAGTATTTCTAGATCCTAGATGAAAAATTTCTTTTGATGTTCTCAAAATAAAAGTTGCATGTTTCCGTAACAGGTCAACAGACGTGGGGCGCCCCCACTTGGTGGAGGTGAAGTGTTATTCAAATGCCCAGTACGAAGGAAACTCCGACCAATGCAATTCACCAATCCAGGAAAGATTAAGAGAATACGAGGAGTTGCATATGGAATGAGAGTATCACCAGCTGCCCCTAACAGGATGGTAGATGCAGCACGTGGTGTCCTGAATAAGTTCCTACCTGATATCTACATTTATACGGATCATATGAGAGGACCACAGTCGGGAAAGTAAGTAAAGCTTGCATTGGATGTTCATTTATAGGGAATCCTAATATTTCGCAAATATGTGACATGATCAAGGGGAATGGGTCACATGTCGACCCTGGTCGAAAATGAGTTTTAAATATTTTTCTAAAGAGGACATTTAAAGCTTTCAGAACCTGAAAACACCATGTTGATATGACTTTTCTTTGTGAAGTTACATCAATTGATCAATCTCTGAAAACAAAATAAACAAAAGAATTTTAACACTTTCTTTACCAATATCTCAAAATCAACATTAGCGACATCCGACTCATTTCCCTTGATCATGTCACATATATGTTTATGATGTCAGAACAAGTGCGAACAACTGCAGTTTAGCTAGAAATAATTTGACTGATATCAAAATTGTTGAAATTAATGAAGATTTCTTGATGGGCCTGGTGTTACCAATTTATCAAAATACTGAATATTAAGTCACTTGTGCATCCACGACAATACGAGTCCAAACTGTTCAAATATACCATGTAGAACCACTTAAACGAGGAATGGAAATTCTTTGTATATCTGTTACAGAAGGCTCTTTAAGATGTGTGTGTGTGTATGCACAAACAGACAGATTGTGCCATTATTAGGCATGATTGATATGATATATAAATAATAGTTTAGAGTTCAGTTTGTAACTTTGTAATAGCTGGGATATTCAGGCCGGCTCTCCGGTACCTGCCCATCCCTAATAAGGTACCTGTAGTGCGGGCTACCCGAAGGTCATTATTCAATATATTGTCTTGCCCTATCATAGTTTGCATGAATAGTTCAATGGCACCAATGAGTTGGTAAACTTGGTCCCTAGCCACAAAATCCAATTACATGAGACCAGAGTTCAATGTCAAACAAGCTGTTGTTTTAAATTGTTTACATTACATGTTTTGCAAGTATGTTTTCAATAAATATCATTGCTATACACACACCCCCCGTGTGTGTTTGCCGCCAACCGAGGACAGCACTGTGTATCGTGTTTTCATCGCCTATGGACTAAAATGGACTTTTTTTGTGTGTATAATACACATAGAAGACATTCATTGACCTCAATCTCCCACACAGGGGGAACAGATTTCAAATGAAGTCACCCATTCAGGTAACCCTATGTGAAATTCACACTCCCTGTGTGAAAGATTTAGGTCACGTCTTCCATAGGGGTTTGTATGGATTTTAAATGGAACCACCCATTGTACATACCATAATGATTTATGTAAATAACCCTGACACATATCACATCAATTTTGCAGGTCTCCAGGATTTGGTATGTCGTTAGTTGCTGAGACGACAGAGGGCACCTTTCTATCAGCCGAACTGGCATCTAATAAACCTGGCGAAGAGCCAACAGTACCTGAAGACCTGGGAAAACAAGTAGCATCACTATTATTAGAAGAAATTTATAGGGTAAGATGAAGACACATGTAACCCTATAATTACTATCTGCTGATTGCTTATAAGAAGACTATCATGATTTATTGAGCCAATCAGCAACATGGTAAGAATGGTGGTAGCGCTGAAGAGCTTTAACCCCATGAGTACTACCTGCTGATTGGTTACAATAAGACTATTGTGATTTATTGAGCCAATCAGCAACATGGTAAGAATGGTGGTAGGGCTGAAGAGCTTTAACCCCATGAGTACTACCTGCTGATTGGTTACAATAAGACTATTGTGATTTATTGAGCCAATCAGCAACATGGTAAGAATGGTGGTAGCGCTGAAGAGCATTAACCCCATGAGTACTACCTGCTGATTGGTTACAATAAGACTATTGTGATTTATTGAGCCAATCAGCAACATGGTAAGAATGGTGGTAGGGCTGAAGAGCTTTAACCCCATGAGTACTACCTGCTGATTGGTTACAATAAGACTATTGTGATTTATTGAGCCAATCAGCAACATGGTAAGAATGGTGGTAGGGCTGAAGAGCTTTAACCCCATGAGTACTACCTGCTGATTGGTTACAAGAAGACTATTGTGATTTATTGAGCCAATCAGCAACATGGTAAGAATGGTGATGGCTGAACAGAATCAGGGGTTTAAAATGATTCAACCAAAGTTCTTATTGGTGCAATAAATTCCAGGGCACTTGAGTTATGGGTTTCCCTTTGTTTTCAGGCCATTGATCAATAAAGAGGTGGAGCCACATGTGGTGTGTCATGTGCCATGAGCCAATCACAAGCCCACTTTGGCTGTATTCTCACAAATGACTCCTGGGAAAATTGACAAGCTGTTTCGATACTGTCCGATGAGGTGATGAAAAAAACACCCACCCACCTCTCCCTAGGGAAGGCATCTTTCCTTTTCCTTTTTTGGGAAAAATTGAGATGAATTGATCTCATGCGATATGTAATGCCCATTCAAATTTTAGGAGTTTGGAAATTGATTTGGGTTGCATGGTGGGGCAATTACCCACCAGTCAGAACTCTTTCCCCTTTTTGCAGCAATTTTGATTATGATATAAAATTGGATTGATTGAGCCCATGACCCGTTTAAATAAGGATGTGTGCACTTGTCATGTGCAGCATTCTATATGTTCTGTTCCATTTGAAATCCCAACTCCCCCTGTGGAAGAATTGGCTAAAGTCGTCCATAGAGTAATTTAAAATGCTCGAAACATTTGTGAAAATATACAGATAGGTAATGCCATAATATACATGTGGAGTATGGGATTCAAACTAATTAACCCTAGCCAATTCCATTTGGAAAACATACTCCCTCTGTGGAAGACTTTTCTTAAATTTTCCAAAGGGGTATGGTAGTTTCAAATGTAATAATTCAATGGCCTATAATTTGGATATATAGGGTGTACAAAAACACCTCTGTTCTACACAGTGGCGGCACCAGGAATTTTTTCGGGGGAGGTGGGGGAATTTGGGGTGGGTGGGGGGTTGGGTGCAAAATCACCCATTTTTTTTTGCAAAAAATGTTTTACAGATTTTGTTGATATTTTAGTATCACTGGCATTTCATACATTTTGAACAACTGCAACAAAACTCTCGCCAATCTACATGAAAGGTTTGTCTGACCGTAGACCAGTGTTTTTATTTTTGTCGCCAAGTGATTGGTACCGTATCAAGTATCATCTTGTAAATTGTGATCATTTTGTAATTTTTCATTTAGGGTGGATGTGTAGATTCCCGACAACAAAGTTTAGCGTTACTCTTAATGACTCTTGGTGAGACAGATGTCTCCAAAATACAGATGGGTCCACTGTCTCCATATACGTAAGTACAATAAAAAAGTGTGGTGATTTATAGTGTGCTATGCACAGGAACAACGCCTAGATGGTGATCCACAAACCTTAGCACACTTTAGGCCACTCAGGGACTTTGCAGCTTTGGAGTGCACACCCTAGACATTCCACAATATGACCATCGCAAATTCACAATCAGAATCAGCTCACCGAGTTTTGTACAGGTTACAATGAGACAATTAGCAGTAAGTTTGAATTCCTTGTACATAAGAATTTCAAGCTAATTTGTCCACAAGATTATACTTAACCACCACCAGGATTCAAACCCGCAACCTGTCGCCCCATTATCATAATTATGATAGTTGGACACTTTATCGATTAAGCTAACTTTACTGATAGTAACCTCGCATATCATTGTGATTACCAAATGCTGCATGTCCGCATCCCTTTATATTACAGATTGGTTCAAATAGCGAGTATGTGTATCACATTGACACACACACGCTGAACCATGTTACATCATGTCATATAACAGTATAACATGGCTAAGAACCAATAAGGTTTCAGGAACTTTCTCAAGTGTTTAAGAATATATCTTGAACGAAGAGACATAACAATAATGCCATAAGAAAGTTGTATTTGTTGAATACTACCATCATTACA
Source organism: Amphiura filiformis (assembly GCF_039555335.1). Lineage (NCBI taxonomy): Eukaryota > Metazoa > Echinodermata > Ophiuroidea > Amphilepidida > Amphiuridae > Amphiura > Amphiura filiformis. Next base: position 8,789,267 of record NC_092629.1, read on the forward strand.
CTAGCATTGCTTGTTACCAAGATAGTAAAAATCACAACCAGGGTTGGCAATTTTGTTGATTTAAAAAAGAATATATAAAAAAAGTCTATTTATTTGATTTAAATCAGATTTTTTTATTTGAATCAATTAAAAAAATTTTTTTTTTGATTTCAAGAACTGCTATACCCCATGATAAAGTCAAAAGAGACAGTGGAATCAATGCTAGACACATGTGCTATCCTATCAGGTATTACAAAAAATCAAAAATGTGTTTTTACATGTGAAAATTTCAAAGAACCATGAAGATTTTAATTGTATCCAAAAGTTGTAGAAGCATTAGGAATGAAGTACAACAGTCAATTTAAGAAAGAAATTAAATTAAATTGATCAAAAATGGTAAAAAATTAAAAGTTAATTTAAATCAGTGATTAAAAAAAAATCATTTGAATCATGCCAACACTGTCAACAACTGAGCTAGGAAATTTTGTGTTTAATGCTCTACGTGCTAGCCATAATAGGCTTCAACATAAGTCCAAATTTTGAGATATTTTCTCAATGTCACAAGCTATCTTAAGAGCTACTAAACCAATACTAGTCTTGTTTGTACTCATTTTAATGCATTTTTCATACCGATTCTAAATATGGGCATGAAAACGTGCAATTCTGAAATTTTTGGAATTTTTATAACCATTAATTCACAACAAAGTCCACTTGACAGGTAAAACATGTTAAAATGTACCCCCAAAAATGGTGTTTTTTTGTATGCTGTGACAATCAAGCCTAATACATGTATAAAGGATTGAAAGGCTTGTATCAGTGGTGTAGCCAGGATTTTTTCAGGAGGGGGAAGGGCAAGGTAACTTTCAGAGGAGGGGGGAAAATTTGACTAAAAGGATATAAAATGAGCTAAAAGTACAAAAAAGGCATAAAAATCTTTAAATTTAATGTGGCCAGTATCCCACAGGGCAAGGGGGTCAAAACTTATCACAGGGGGCACAGCTGCCCCTTTTGCCTACTGTCTATCCCACTGGCTTGTTCAAATTCTAATATCAGCCTATGCACTCTCATTTTTAGCAAATAACAAATAAATGACAAATAGAAACTGCTTATATTGTCTCAGTTACCCATGTGCAAAAACTTGGGGAGCTGATCCTGGCTGCGATGGTTTATTGTGGTTTGAATATATAGGTTGTGGGCTTCTTAGCTGCAAGTCCTTGGTTAATACTAAAAAGTCTTTCTGGTGTGTCCTAGGCCACAGTGGTCAGTGATTTCCTGAAAAATGGTCTGAGGCTTGTGGGTGTGTGCCTGTGTGTAGCTCACTATGAATCACTATTATATTGGACTTTTCTGTTACTTTCATAAATTCTAATTTATTCTAAAAAGGCACAATTGGCGACGGGAAGGGAAAAAAGGAAGAAATAAAGAGAGAAAACAAAGAAAGAAGTTGTTTGCTCTGGGTGGGATTTGAACCCGAGACACCTCGATTGCCAAGCCATGGGTGTTGGGCTTCGCTGGCCAATGAAACCATGCCTATATCACGATTACGACATCACACCACGTGGGATGCACGCATGAACAGTGCATATATATCAAGTAGTATTTTGTACTATATGGTACGGTATAGGGTTAAGGAAGACTATTTTGAGTTTTGATAGTGGTAACCTCACCATAACAGGCAAAGGGCTTTTTGGTGACGGGAATGGAAAGAAGGAAGGAATAAAGAGAGAAAACAAAGAAAGAAGTTGTTTGGTCTGGGTGGGATTTGAACCAGAGACCCCTCGAATGCCAAGCACTGGGTCGGCTACACTTTGACACGGCTGTTGGGCTTTGCTGGCCAGTGAAACCGTGCCTATATATACTACCCATCTAGCGCCACCTGTAACGAAAAGTAAACATACTTATGAGACCATTTTGGACCATAATGTACATAAGGACCAGTGATTACACTGACAAAATTTCATCGATATAGCTCCTTCACTTCTGGGTGATGTCAAATACTTTTGGATACCCCCTCGTATCAAGTAGTATTTTGTAGTTTATGGTATGGTATAGGGTTGAGGAAGCCTATATTGAGTTTCGATAGTGGTAACCTAACTGTAACGGCCTAAGGGCTTTTTGGCGACGGGAAGGGAAAGAAGGAAGGAATAAAGATAGAAAACAAAGAAAGAAGTTGTTTGCTCTGGGTGGGATTCGAACCTGAGGCCCCTCGCATGCCAAGCACTGGGTCGGCGACACTTTGCCAAAGGTGTTGGCTTCGCTGGCCAGCGAAACCGTGCCTACATATCACTTAAGGCGCGAACAGCTCATATCAAGTAGTATTTTGTAGTACCTGGTACGGTTAGGGTTAATGACACTTTGTGAAATGCATACATGAATTTCTCAAATTTAATTGCCCATGCATTGGGCTATTCCATTTAAAATCTACACTACATTCTGAAAGATGTTAAATATATCTTCCACAGACGGAGTATGTTTTTCAAATGTAATTGGCTAGGGATAATTATTTTGAAACCCATACTCCCCCTGTATGGTTTTGCCTAGATCTTCCACAACTGGAATGAGTGTTACAAATGAAAGTTACCAGGGACTGCCGTTTGAGAGGAGTGAGAGCAATCACTCCTCTACAGCTCTTCTTAAGTTGCATTTGCAAGAGCAGTTTATAGCTCCTCTAGATGACTCGTTAAATTCTTTATGCTTTAATGGCCACAGGTGCAAACAGCTCTTCTAAAGCTCTTCTTGAAGAGACCAAAAGAGCATTCTACAGCTCTTTTCTAATTTTCAAAAGGCAGTCTCTGAGTTACCCATTTGTCTATTCTATTTGAAACGCATACTCCCTCTGTGATCAACTTTAGCTAAATCTTCCACAAGGCCAAAAAAATAATTGTTTGTTTGTCCTCCACAGCTTTGAAAGAGGACGTGTGGGCGGGCGGATTTTTTTTTTGCAGTTAAAGTTATAATTTGTGTTCATGTCATAGTCTTTTAATGATTTCAAATCCAATGTATTTTGAAGTCAATAAAAGTAATAGACTATGACATGAAGTTATAACTTTGCATATTGAAGACACAAAATGTTTTTGGAGGGGCTTTTTTATTTTCAACCATGAAAGATCTTAGCATTTAGCTCTAGCTAGGTCCAGAGATACTCCAAATAGAAAAAAAAAATGAATTTTACTTATTTAAAAAAAAAAATGAAAAAAAAAAAAAGAAAAAAAAAAAAAAATATTGGTCAGACCTTAATCGGACGAGTGGGCAGTGGAGGACAAACAAACAACTTTTTTTTTTGGCCCAAGGGGAGTGTGGATTTCAAATGGAATAAACTATTGTTTCTTAATTTTTTGCAGGATACAATTTTTACGCCACATACGGGATTTCTTCCAACTGATGTTCAAGATTGAAGTTGACAAATCAACATCGAACGATGACATGGACCAAGCGGAGAGGCTTGGCGGTGACAAAGTTCTGCTAACGTGTGTCGGAGTTGGGTTTACAAACATTAACAAAACAATCTTATGATACTCAATCATCTTTCTTTGGACTTTATTTTTACATATACATGTACATAAGCTCATCTATTTTCTGCTTCACCAAGATGGTTTTACATTTATGTTAAAACAGACTACATAAATGTGATTTGGGAGATTGCTGAATAAGCAAAATCCAGTACTGAAGTCCCTGTACTCCTGCCTGATTCCAGAAAAAATCTAACTGACAGTAGTTGTCAAATTTTAATATTTTGCCATTTTTTGGAAAAGGCCTAAAACATGACATTTTTAGGGCGTTTTTCTTATGCTGGGAGGTGGGGGGGCAAAGATTTTTTGGCAGGCAAAAAAGGAGAGGGCAAGCATTTGTTGGCAGGTCGAAAGGGGGTGGGGGTCAAGCAATTTTTTTCAAGCAGATATTTTGGGCACCATTTCTATAGGCTATTACGCCCCTACAAGATGTAGGAAAACATCAGGAACACGTTCAAATATGCAAAGATTTTTTGGCACATCAAAGGGGGGGGGTTTGTGGCACATCAAAAGTGGGGAGCAAAGATTTTTTGGCACGCCCAAGGGGGGGGGGGACAGCGATTTTTGGTTAACCACAACTTTCTATGATGATTGATCACTAGCTTGGTCACAACTGGGGTCAAAACATTCCTCCATGGTCTGGTCTAAAGAAACACCACTAAAGCTTAATATAGTCTACCTAGCTTGGAGTTAAAGGTCAGGCAAAGGTCGAACCACAGCAGCTCTATTTTTCTTTATTCCTTCTGTATTTAACTTACTTTTACATGTAACTATGGAAATAGTAGCATTATTTCCATGATGTAACTAATTCTGTAACTGTGTAGGGTTTTTCGTGACAGGAGTGAAAACCCTAATAATGGATGTAGTTGTGAAATAAAACCTATGTGCTAATAAAACCTATGTTTTTTTTTGTGAATTTTATATTTTCACACGTGATAGTGGTTTAATTTTTATCCAGCAGAAATCAAGTATTCAGTAGACTCACCCTCAGTGGCGTAACTAGGGTTGGTAGCGCCCGGGCAAGAAACAAAATTGGCGCCCCTACCCCCCCCAGAATATCTTGGAAACAGGAAATTCTTGAAACAATTGCGCTCGGAGGCGCGTAATTTTGGCCAAATAAGGCCTACCACTAATTAATCTTGGTTACTAGAAGTTGAATATCGGTCTTAAAATGTTCTTTCAATTGATATTGTGCTGAAATGCGCGAAAATTTTGACTTTCATCGTTTGGAGGGGTGCAGAATCGAGGCTGAATTGGGCAATTTGGAGCCCTCCTAAGGGTGGCGCCCGGGGCACGTTGAGGGATCGGATATCAACTTTTACACATTGTTTTTTGTGGGACATGAGTGCACAACAGACATATCGGATTGCATTCTAAATACAAGGAATGTCGTTCTGATATTAAATAATTTTAATGTTTTTTGAAATTGGCGATATAAAACACATTTGATGGCAAATGATTAAAAATTTATATTTTCTTTATTTTTCACATTTAACAGTCCTCGAAGTAAAATTGATAAATCTACTGATATGTACTTAAATATAAATGTAGCTGGGAGGAAAAGCTGACGTTCATTTAAAGATTTTGACCTTTCATGTTAAAGATACACATCCCCCCAAATACCTATTTTTTTAGGCTATTTCAAAAACGACACTTTTTGAAGTTTTCAACGCTACACATTGTCTTACCAACCACCTGTGCAAATTAAGTTTTGTTTTTGTTTTTTTTAAACTACAGGGTGTCTCAATAAAAATAGGCCCTATGGAAAGTGGTGCATAACTTAAAATATCGGCAATAAAATAAAAATTTTCTTAAAGATTCAAAAACCGTTAGGTGTCTGCTAAAGAATGGTGCAAAAATGATCCAAATCCGTTCACGCGTCACTGAGATAATTACGTTTGTTCAAATAGACACATTTTTGGACCATTCCAATGGGGTAATGCACATTAACAATAATGTGTAGTTTATTATAAAAGGAAACGCCAAGTGTTGCTGAGTAGGAGTTCAAAATCAATCAATCTCCCAAAGAATGTTTTTCACACGTTTCTCAGAGTCTTTGGGTTAAGGGCTCGGATAGCAGCGTTTGCACAGTATGTGGGACCTGAGAACACATCAGCCATATCGAATTGCATTTTGAATACGAGGAATGTCCTGATGATATCATTTTTTTTTAATTCGCGATATAACACATTTTATGGCAAATTATTAAAATTTGTTTGTATTTTTGATATTCAACCATCCCCGAAGTAAAATCGAATGATATGTACTTAATGTACTGTTGACATATTTTTTTTTTGTACAAACAGAGGAAACCACTAGTGTAGTGGGGAAACGTCACTAAAATGTGAGTTTAACATCTTCATTTTTATTGGATTTGTACAAAAAGAAATATGTCAACAGTGAAATCTAACAATCCAAATGAACTTGTTCAAAAATACTTAATGTACTTATTGTTATACATACATTAGTCAACCAACAGTAGCGCTGAACTTTATATTGAAGTGGTTGAAATATATGATTCAAAAGAAATTGGTTCCCTCAAAATGAAATGTCCAGGTGATAGTATTAATGGTGAAATAAAACAAAATTGATAAACAACATCAATAACAGAAAAGAGGCTTATTTGCTGATCAGGCAAGTTATCTCTTACCTAGCAACACTGGGAGTTAAGGTTTGACACTATTTCAAACTATTGCGATTTGGTAGTTCACATATTGCAAATGGTAGTGGAGCTTTGGCAAAAAATACATTGATATTTACAGGTACACTTCTGGAAAACGTACATAACTCATTAACAACAATAAATCAAGCAAGTTTTCAAAGTATGAAGTTATGCAAAACATCAAGGTGTTATTTTTCAATAATATTTTGATTTAGATAATGAAAATCGATCTTTTTGTCTGCTTCGACCAACAATACTTAGTCAACCCTTAACCATGTTAACCTCATTAATTTCTTCCGTTCTAAACTACAATGCAGCATATAATTGTCAATGTGTATTGTCCCATTGGAAAGGTCCAAAAATGAGTCTATTTGTGGTTTCCCAATTATCTCAGTGACGAGTGAACGGATTTTGATGATTTATGCAACAATCTATAGAAGAAACTCCATGGATTTTGAATCTGCAAGAAAGTTTTAATTTTACTGCTGATATTTTAAGTTATGTCCCCCGATCCACAAGGCCTATTTTTATTGAGACACCCTGTACACAAGTTTTCCACACTTTTACTCCTTCAGATACTACTTCCACAAATAATATTCTACTGCTTTCATAAATTACATTCTGCGTTTAAAAAAACGACACTTTTTTCAAGTTTTCAACACTTTTTATACTACATTTCAAATTATATTGGCCTGTTCAAATTCGACAAGTTTTGAAGTTTTCCCACACTATTTCTCCTACTTATCACATATTACAATTCATTCGCCATTTCAAAATCGACTCTTTGTCGTGTTCTCAACACATTTTCTCTTATAGTTTCACAAATTTTTGACACTTTAAAAAACAAAATTTTTTCAACTTTACAACACTTTATACAAACTACATTTCAAATCAATCAGTAATTTTGCTTGCCAAGACCAGTACTTACTAATATTTTGTCCATCTCGTCGGAGGACTTCATCAGATGTGAGCGTTTCAAATTATTTTTGCCTTTTCAAAATCTACAAAAAACGACACTTTTAAAGTTTTCTTCACTTGTTTATACTATTCAAATTATATTGGTCTTCAAAATATACACTTTTTAAAGTTTTTAACACTTTTCGATATTTCAAATTATATAGGCCTTTTCCAAATCTACACTTTTTAAGTTTTTAATACCATTACTCTTCTGTAATACCTTCACAAATTACAATTCCCTTTTTCACAATCGACACTTTTTTATGTTTTCAACAGTTTTCTCTTACTACCTTCATAAATTACATTGACACTCTAACAAACGACAGTTGTCAAGTTTACAACACTTTTTGTACTATTCCAATTACATTGGCTTTTTCATAATCGACCCTTTTTGAAGTTTTCCACACTATTTCTCCTACTAATCGTATTACAATTTGCCTTTTCAAATTCGACACTTTGTCATGTTTTCAACAGTTTTTCTTTATACTGCTTCACAAATTACATTGGCACTTTCAAAAACGACTTTTTTCAAGTTTTCAACACTTTGTTGTTACACTTCTTATCAAATTATGTTGGCCTTTTCATAATCGACACTTTTTGAGGTTTTCCAAACTATTTCTCCTACTAATCGCATTACAATTCCCTATTTCAAATTCGACACTTTGTAAAGTTTCCAACCCTTTTTTTTATATACTTTCAAATTATATATATTTTTTATTAGGCCATTTCAAAATTGACACGCTTTTTCAAGGTTTCAACACCTTCTCTCTTTTTACTTTAACACATAACAATAAACATTCTCCTACTACTTTCAAAAATTATAATCTGCTTTTTCAAAAACATGTGTTTCAAACTTTCAACACATTTGTATACCACTTTTCAAATTATATTGGCTTTTTCGAAATTGACACTTCTCATATTATCAGATACTACTTTCGTAAATTACATACAATCTACTTTCTCAAAAACGACAAGTTTTATACACTCTCTTATACTACTTTCCAAATTATATTGGCGTTTTTAAAGTCGACACTTTTTCTCATACTACTTTCACACATTACATTTTCTAGGCAATAACAGCTGAAATCTAGGAGATAACGCTGACGAAACTTCGGCCAGACACAAGTGACCTGGTGAAGGGAGTCGCCGTAGATATGTGATCGGGGTATTTTTACATAGATCATCTGCCCCGCCATTACCAGATGAACCACGGGGAGAGCTCTATCAATAATATCCAGTGAAGCATCCGTGTTTTTTGTGACAATAGAGAGATTGCGGAGAGGCGTTCACTGCAAACGCCATACGGGTTACGGATTTCTGCATTTTGCGGTAGAACGTCATAGTCCCGTTCACATCCAAACTAGCCTCCTACACAGCCAGTTTGTGTCGGTCCTAACGCTCGTCGTTCCTAGTATGTTCGTGATAGCCGCATATTTAAGTCTGAACCAAGACTACGTGTAAACGCAATTGCAATCATGATGGCGCTATAATGCTCTAAGCATTCAGTCCAGATTAGCGATATTTGAGTTTTGCGGGCTATTGGAAAATGAGTATAGGCCTATGTTCACACGTGTATGCTATTTGTCTAAATAATCTAAACAGTTTGGTGTTGGATGCCTAGGAAGTCTTGGTGTATATTATTCGAATAACAAGAAACAAACTCCATTATCATATAAATAATACCCTGTTTACTTTCTAAAGCAAAATGAAAATAGATAATCTAATATGCCTAGTTCGATTACTACCCAGCAAACACAAATATATTACAGAAAACGTTAAATGTCGGGTTAAAGGTTATGTGAGGGTCAAGGGCATTAAAAGTGTTAATAACATTCATAAAACCTTTTGTTCAAAACTTGCTGATAAACGTTCTAACACAATAGACACTTAAATATGTTTGCCAAATGATATTTTACTATAGCATTTCGAATTTTGGCTTAAAATGTTGTTGTATTATATTTTCAGTATAACACGAGTTTTCGTGATTTTTATATAAACATACATCGATATGTTATCAAAATGTTTTAACTAAAACCAAAAACACATGCATTATCATGTTTTAAAAACATTTTGGAGTTTGCTGAATAGTATCCATCAGCAAAACACTTTGACAGCTGTTTAATGCACAACGAAAAAGCAAGACGAAAAATAGCGTTGCACGAACTTCTGTTCCCCGTCCCAAACCCGCATTTATGCCGTAACACGACACAATCTTGCCTAAAACGCCTCTTCGCAAGCAGATTTTTGGACGGCATTTTCCACACACAAATGAATAGGCAATCTGCCCGTTCGAATTCGCGTCGAAAAAAAAATCGAAATTTGTTCACTTCTTCTTGTCTATACGAGATCAAATTTTAACCCCCAAAATGGATTTTATTACATGTCGGACTCTACTTGTTCTATTAGGATACTTTGATTCGCTTCATAACATGATAAACATACCATTTTTCTGCATTTTATAATGCGTTTTTTTGTCATTTTGGAACGTCATTTTTTGCTACCAACCGCAACGTAATCGCCTTACGGTAATTCCACGATTGACCAATTCACAATAGATTTCACCCTCTAGAGGGCATAATAACCGATTTTCGACTAATGTAGCTTGCCGTTCGCGTTCCCGTGTCACGTTTCACGTAAATTTCGCAATCTCTCTATTGATAAGCATAGACGGGTTTATTTCTATCAGGTGTCCCTATTCTACGCGCAAATTAGGAAAAATTGTTGTGATTTTGAAATGGATCTTTTCAATTATTAGGCACTGTTCCATCCGCTTTGTCAGAAAAAAGTTTTAAATTTTATGAAAATTCACATGTCTGCATTAGACTGCCACTAGCATTGACCATAACTTCAGCAAACTTAAGGGATCTAAAATGAGCGTTTATTGTGTTTCGACAGTATTTTTTGTGGGACATGAGAGCACCTCGGACCTATCGAATTGCATTCTGAATACGAAGCATGTCTTTCTGATATCAAATAATTTTTTTTTGAAAATCACAATATAATACAAATTTTATGACAAATTATAAAAATTTGATATTTTTCAAATTTTTGATATATAACAGTCCTCGAAGTAAATTATATAAATCTAATGATATATTCTTAAAGTGTATGTAGCAGGGAGGAAAAGCCGACGGTCAATTGAAAATTTTGACCTTTCATATTGAAGATATGGATTTTTTTCCCAAAAGACCTAATTTTTTTTGGTGTTTTGGGAAAAAATCCATATCTTCAATACGAAAGGTCAAAATTTTCAATTGATCGTCGGCTTTTCATCCCACCTACATACACTTTAAGTATAAATCATCAGATTTATAAAGTTTGCTTCAAGTACTGTTAAATATCAAAAATATCAATTTTTAATGATATGCCATAAAATGTGTATTAAATTGCGAATTTCAAAAATCAAAATTATTTGATATCAGAATGACATTCTTCGTATTCAGAATGCAATTCGATATGTCTGATGTGCTCTGATGTCCCAAAATAAATACTGTCCAAACGTAAAACACTTTATTGGGGACAGTGTGTATTTTGAGCTATATACCACCAACTCGTATAGTACCAATGGTTAATAGACTCTTTTTTCAACAGCCGTTTTCTTAGGCCTTAACTTTGTATGTTACCGGGTAATACTTGTCTGTTACATTGAAATAGTCAAGGCAGTGTTACATTGAAATAGTCAAGGCAGTTTACAAATCTTCCGAGCAATCTGGACATACCCTTAATAAGAAAAAATAGATCAAGCTCACAACTACAGTAACAGCCATTATAGTCGGCATAGATTTCTGTTGTTGGGCTTCAATATGCATCCTCGGGATCTTGGTTCAAACCAGGCTGATTACTCTACCCCCATCTGTATTTGCGTGGTGTGTTACAGTTATTTTGCCCATTAATTCTGCCACTAACCCATATCTATACACCATTGTTGAACTTATTACTGATTATATATAGAATTATTTGACCGACAGATTGCAGGCTGTCAACATCAATGGTTGTTTGTCATCATTCATTCCACTCCTTTTCGGTGTCCCCCAAGGATCTGTATTAGGACCTCAATTCTTCACCATTTACTCGTCTCCAATAGCTAACATCGCCCGCAAGCATGGATTACAAGTTCACATGTACGCCCGGCATGTACGCCGACGATACACAGCTTTATTTATCTTTTGATTTAGATAGTGCATCAGATGAATTTTCTTCACGTTCGCAAATTGAATTATGTATCAAGGACATTAAATCATGGATGACTGTAAATAAATTGAAATTAAATGATGACAAAACTGAACTTCTTATTATCACCTCCAAATATAATCAATCAAAACTTCGCTCCAACTCTCTTCAAATTGATTCTGCCAACATTCAAGCTTCTACTAATACTCGCAATCTAGGAATTATATTTGACAACATTCTCTCAATGGACGTACACATCAAAAATGTGTGCAAATCAACTTATTTTCAGATTAGAAACATTAATGAAATTCGCAAAGTGCTCGATTATGATACTGCTGCAACACTTGTCCACGCTTTAGTCACATCACGGCTTGACAATGGAAATGCTTTATTATATGGAATCACTGAACGACAACTCATTAACTTCAACAGGCTCAAAATGCTGCTGCACGCATGCTCACAAGGACTAGGAAATTTGACCATATTTCACCCGTCTTACAACGTCTGCATTGGTTACCAATTCGGTATCGCATTCATTTCAAACTCCTTCTTCTCACCTGGAAAGCGCTCCATGACATGGCACCTTCTTATATCAGTGAACTTATCAATTTTTATATTCCATCACGTAACCTTAGATCATCGGATAAACGTCTTCTTTCAGTTCCACGGACTTCTTCATCATTTGACAGGGTTCGAGGTTTGAGTACGGTTTCACTGCCAAATGTGTGAAAAAAATATTTAGGTGTGAAGAATACTTCTAAAAATGAGCATATATAGTATTTCTAAGGTAAAAATGTCTGAATTTTCTATTTTTCTAACTTAGAATACTGTATCTTAAGTCGTTTTTGGGTTAAATATGGATTTATGGCCATTTTTTACTGAAAATGACCAGTTTTAGGTGAAAAAAAAATTCACCATTAATTTTTAATCCCTAATATTTTCTACTATATAGATAAATGTTGTCTTTCTCTGTTATTTTGTATTACCTGATGGTTTATTTGTTCAAATAAAACTGTTTTTAATTGATTTCATCGCTTACTTTGTATACCATACCCGGATAAAGTTGAACTTGAAAGTGAAAAAAAAAGGTCATTTTCGAGAGATTTGTATCTTAGTTTCGCCATAAAATTTGATCTAAAGAGGCTAGAGACCTCATTAACCCCTCATTTTAATGATATTTCAATTTGCCACACACTGATAATAATTTTAACTTCCTTAAAAAAAGAGAAATTGAAGAAAATTGCAAAAATGTTACCCATACCCCTAAGCGTGAAAAAAATATGGCAAATTGTAAAAAAAATTATTTCGGAAAAACTTATGGAGGTACAGCTCTGAAAAGTTGATCGATTGTGCACTCTACCAATCCCCACAATCGATTAGATTTGTGGAATGATGCCATGTATACTTTTTTCAAAATAATTTTTTTACGACTCAGATTTTGTTCCATTTTGAGGTTCACGCCATTTTTCTGATGTATCAACCCCTTAAACCCAAAGGTCACACCCATAAAAGTTATTCCAGGAAGAGCAGTCAATGCCTTTCATGTTGTGCCCTCAAATATGTAATTATAAAGGGATGATCTGATGATAATACGACCACCGATGATGAAGAATCTTTCACACCGGGAGATGTAGTATGGGCAAAGCATGGTTGCTACTGGTATCCAGCTAAAGTCATTTCCCCAACTGATGTACCTGAACATCTATCTGAAGTTCTATACTGAGAAAACTGAATCAGAATCAAGTAATAGTCAAGTGGTATGGTGAAGAGAACTTTAGTTCTGTACCAGCTCATCACATCAACCATTTATCAAAAAAAAAGTTGATGCAGCCCATGCTGCTAGATCACACAATATTCAGTTGCGCTATCAACAAGCCATTTCTGATGTCAGGGGTGAATAAAGTGCTACATTTGTATGCTGCGCTTCAGTATAAACATTTTAAGATTGTGTAAAGGTAATCAGTTATACATTAACACTTTAAGAATATCATTTCTTTATGAGTTTAGACATCAATAGATTTATTTTCTTGACACCAAACCTGACCGCTATATGTTTACTAAATATATAGGAATACAGGGGCCTCAGTACCAACATCATTTAATTTTCATACATGAGAACAGTGTTTTTAAAGCAGTCTTTATAGTTTGTTTAACATATTTATAGATTCAAAACAACTTAACTGAAGTAATAATGCTCTGTAACTGTTTTTAAATACAGTTGTGTTCCAAGTAGACTCCCAGGATTCTTCGTAAAAACAACATGCGCTTAGAATTTGTTACATATCTTTAAAATGGTGATACCCTGTGTATTAAAAACTTCAGAAATGGACTCAGCACAAAATTCTAGTCCAGAAAACATGTATAATGTTATGATAACATGAACTTCATTTTTCCCCCATTTTGGCAGTAAAACCGTACTCAAACCTCGAACCCTGTCATTTGGCGACCGGGCCTTCTATGCTTGTGCACCTGCACTTTGGAACTTGCTTCCTTTAAATCTGCGTATTTGTGATTCACTTGATATTTTCAAAAAGACTTTAAAAACTCATCTGTTTAAGATTGCTTATGATAATTGACTTCTATATGTGGCCGTGTGTCCTGAACTCGCCACCCTTAGCGTTACATGACAAATATTATGAATTTTTACACCAACCGGGTTTCTAATTAGATTATCTCGACAATCGTCAACCCTTAACTAGCAACAGTATACATTTTTGGAAAGCTGAAGGCATAAGCAATTCAAATATATACATTTCAACTCATTATACAGGGTGACCTGCAAGTTATACAGGGTGGAATAAAAAAGATTTTGATAAAAAATGGGTCACTCAATGCATTGCTTATTACCAACTTACAGTAATAAACTGGAAGTAAACAACATTCATTTGGTTAGAGGATATGGAGAGCCAACTGACTTTGGAAGAAACCAAAATCACAGCTGTTTGGTAATCTCGGAATATAGGGTGTCCCAAAGTATGTTAGATTTTTTTACAATTCAACATATTTTGAACCTAAACATTTTCCCCCTAACCATACAGAAAAAATATGTCCATATTTAGATTCCTCGTCAAATTTCCCTTCAGAAAATCTATACTTTGACTATGATAGGGCAAGTAATTAAAATTTTACAGTAACTTTTAGATTTTGAAGACATCTGCATTACTTACTACAGTGTTTAATATGACAACGGGTACTTTTGTAATGGAAAATTTTGTATTTTCTAGACTAAACCAATCATAAATGATTAAAAACAATTAGTAGAATTGTTTAGCTGTAAGGCCATGAGTCTTTTAGATGCTAAATATAATCCAAATCCAATTTACAGCCTTTACAGAAGCAGATTACGCACTAAAAATACCAATCCCATAGAGTTTGTGTGTACCACATCCCCCACCACCACATCCCCCACCACCGCCACCCTGCCCATTCTGAATTCTATGAAGCATAGTGTCAGTATTAAAAAAGTTCAAGTATTTCTTTTTACAGGGTTGAAAGTGCATTCTATTTGGCAATAAAATGAGACCACAAGCATGACAATAACTTCTTGCTTGACAGAGATATCATCATTTGTTTTGAGTCGACTTTGGCAAAATGTAACGTCGCCACCTATTTTTGGTGGCGAGCTCAAGACACACGACCATGTGACTGTTTTTATAATTGTGTGTTAATTTTTAATTGTTCAATGTTTGCGCCTCGGAATAGGTTGTCTAGATAGATGGCGCATTATAAATGCATTATTATTATTATTATTATTAGAAAGAAACGAGCTGAAAAACGGAAATTAAAAGAAGATGCTCGACAACAAAAAGCACGATACTTAGCAAACTGAAGAATCTTGTTAATGTTATACCAAGCGAATCCTCACCTTCAATTCAAAGTAACAGAATGAAAGCACAGTAATAAATAATAATGAATATAATTAACTATAACTTTGTACAAAATATACAAAAAATTGCTTTGTCATTGATCTCGAGAGATTCCACTTGAGGTTGCTGTTACTGTTGGGATCCCAATTTACAAACCTTAAATGGTCTATATACATGTTGCGAGCACAGCGAGCAGGAGAATTTGCATACTTACGCGTTTCCGTACTGTTTTCCTAAGCCTTTTTAGAGCGTTTTATTTAAAAGGGTCCCCATGAATGTGTGCCAAAAATCGCTTGCCCCCTCTCGGCTTGCCAAAATTGCTTGCCACCCCTTTCGGGTCGCCAAAAATTTCTTGCCCCCCAATTTTACCCTCCCCCAGGGCTCATAATTATTGCACAGCCCCTAATGGACCCAAGGATATTTCTCAGAGCTCTTTTCTGAATGTCCTTAAGCTTGATTGGATGTGAGTGCAAAGTGCCAAATAACATCCGCAAAATATTCAACCAAGACTAGTGTCTAATATATTCTCTGTAAACAGTCACTAACTCAAATGTATTTACGATTGAGTGGAATGTGATGCGATTTGAAAATTGGCAAATAAAAACAGAATATGAATATGAAAACAGAGTATGAATTTGCATACCATAACATGTTCCACTCGCTTGAAGTGACCGGCACTCGGTGTACACTATCGATCAATAAGAACCATCTCTGACGGCGGTCTATTCCGGTGTTATATTCAATTTAGAGAACATTATTCATGATTGATCCGCATTAACACGTACCCTTCTACACAGTAAATGACATTGAAACTTATTTTATATAACTCATGCACAGATTCTTATCATATGATTGGTCAATTACTATTGATTATTTTTGCTATTTATAGAAAAAGACTATTGCACTCCACGCCAGTGCAATAGTCCATTTTTCATTGCACTCACGTGAAGCTACCATGGCAATAGACGCGAGCGTATTATATATCGCGTACGGTGACTTGACCCGCCAATTATTATAATAGGTATGTGTGTCGCATTTAAAATAAATACAGTTTGTAATATTTTTTAATTTATTTTGTTTTCCTGGTGATTTATAAAATCAATTGGAAGAAAAAGAAGTTGAGTATGAGTTATATAAAACAAATATTGAATTTTTCTATTCGTTCAATGCCAAGCCTCGTTGAATGGAACAATCCATACTTCACCTCGTGAAAATATTCTTACCATTGAACTCATAAACATTCAATAATTGTATACTAATTATGCCTTATTACCATGATTACATTCAATCATCCATATCTTGACTATTCCGATATGATATCAATTTTATGGCTTTTGTGCTCGGCTCGGCTCACAATAGACTTCCGATTTTGGATGCGTTTACATCATTATAGTCAGGGCAAGTATGTTGTAAATGGAAATGTCATGCAGAATGTTTGTTAAAAGCAGGGTGTCAATTGTTCAAAACACCGGGGTGCCACTTTTCCAAATAGGGGAAGGGTGTCAAATCCAAGATGGCCGCCAGTTAACCATACAATATTCAACGTGTTACGATCAAGTTGTGCAATACCTCATACTCTGCGTCTTATCGTAAGGAACAAAAAAGCCAAAGGGTCAGATGGTAAAATAGATAAAAGGTCAATTAAACGAAAAATGGTCTCAAATTATTTAGCTTGGCCCAAGGAACACGACAATGTAGTTTTGCATTGCTATGGACTCAAAATGTTAATGCTAGATCATATAGGGTCAAGGTTACATTATGGTCATATGGTGTTTGACCATTGACCCCAGTTCTATATACATACTAAAATGCAGAAATGTCAAACTATTTTATTTTGATTCCTTGTGTCAAAAACAATAATTTGAGACCATTTTTACTTGACGCGGAGAACTGTGATATTTGACCTTTGCAAAAAAGGTCATTGCGCTTTTGCCTATTTTAACCTCTAACATAGGGCCTACTAAACCAAGTATGCTAGAAATATGCGACTATTGATTTTTTGATTCTTATAATAAGAGCAGGATAAGAGGAAGAGTTTGAGATATTATAACTTAATCGGACCATGATGATTTTTTATAGATAACTGGCGGCCATCTTGGATTTTACACCTTTACCCCATTTGGAAAAAAATGGCACAATACATTTCGGCACTTTACACCCCAAGTGGAATTTTGCTTTTAACAAGAAATATGCGCAAGATTATATTGCTGTCCAGACTAAAAGCAATAATCAACGATATTGTGATGTTGTTATGGTTGTATTTTGTTGTGTACGTTGTTTGCTGACTGTCATTTATAGCTTTAATAAAGGAATAATATCCGGCAGAATGTTAACATTTCCAAGGTTAATGATGCATATTATATTTCGATGCACTTCCTGGCATTTTTATAAAAGCTGAAATTATATTCGTCGCATGATATAAATAAGACTACTCTCAGGGAATCCACTATAATAATAATTCGCGAAGAGTAATTGTATTCAATCTTGGATTCAACTGAGTTCAAACTATGCACTAATCAAATGGTTACTTGCGGGTTTTTATCTCTGGTTGCATGGAATTCACAACTTTATATGTGTGGAGCAGAAAACGGTAAGTACATACATATGCATCCAAATTAAATGTTGAGCCAAAAATGCGTGAAATGAGACGTAAATAATAATTATAAATACCCAAACCATATAAGGAGTAAAGTAAATTTACGTGGGTTTCCAGTTACAACGTTATAGCTGCAGTTAAGGGGGCAGACTACTCTGACAGTTAACCATAATTGAAATACATTATTATGTAAGGCAGCAGGTAGGGGCCTAAACCTGATATATATAGGCCTACATTTTAAAATAGCTAAAATCTAGAAGATAACGCTGACGAAGGCCAAGTGACCTGGTGAAAGGTATCGCCGTATATAGCAATTTTACAGGACGGGCAAGTGTAGCCGACAATTGATATTTTACCTAACAGTATGCTTAGACACTATTTATAAATACGTATTTATTAAATACGCACGTAAATATCTCCGTGCTGCCATAACAGTTCGTAGACAGTAAGTCTCGAAGTGACCTACATATGGGGTGGTCTTCCTGTACATTTGAATGCAAAGGCGGTAAACAACATGAGACCGTGCAGTAAAATTGTCTATTTTGTTCAACTTTTTGATTATACTGTAAACATTTCCGTCGATAAATATTTTTCCGTCAACAAATACTTTAAAATGTCGTTTTTGATAGTTAACATATTACAAATTCGGAATCCCCCATGTTTACTTATTTTGCTATTCAATTAATACTTGAATTTGATGATATTTATCTAAAGAGTTCATACCCTTTTCAATAGCATGAGGATTCGGTCACGTTAGCTGATCTTAGTATGTCGTGCCAATGGGTCACGTGCGTATATTTATAAATGCGTATTTATAAATATAGGTGGCTGCCTAAGGTAATGTCATATGTGACCGTCCACCACAAACAAGCCGTAAAGTCGGCCTGGTCAATCTTGTTTAGAAAATATATATCATAAGCTTTAAAATGATACATCATTTGACTTCAAACGATATGCAGAAGTGGGTTTATGGTTTGTTGAACTTTGCTCTTTCAACAAAATGGTACCTTATTTAGGTTCTACATGCACATGTGTCTCCCTTTCCACTTTGCTGGTAATAATAATCAAAGTCATATTTGGTGGTCATTTCAAATCATCCGTATTTCGAAATTTCCCGTAATTTTACGGGAACCAGCCGTAATCAAACACCTTTTTTGTGATTAGAACCACCTACCTAAGCTTACCTACCTCCACACCCACCCACACACCCCCATGTAATACTACAAACCCATGTGTATTGACTCCCACTTAATCCTGCTTAAACAGATTGAAAGTAAAACTTTGAGTACGGGGAAACCAAATTTTCCGGTTATCCCGTAAAAACAACAAATTTTGCCATTTTGCTTACGGCTGGTTCCCGTAAAATTACGGGAAATTTGGAAATACGGGCGTCCGTTAATTTACAATCATTTTTACAGTGCTGTGGGTTATACATACCTTATCAAAATACAATATTTTGTAACCCGCCACTTGAACAGGATTTAGCCAAAGCAAACAAAGACTTGAGCTATTTAAGAATTCTATAGACGTAGGTAGAAGCTCATTATCCTCTTCAACAATAGGATTATTGATTGGTTTAAAAGGTGTTTTACTGCCACTAGCCAAATGAGATACATGTAGCACCAACTTGAGGTACCTATGAATACGACCTTCATGCACATTTTACACTGTAATTGAGAATACAATTTGCCGACTTCACGGCTCATTCATGGCGTACGGTCACATATAGACTGAATGTTAGCTGGTATAATATCGCATTTTACTTTCAGTTGAATTATTTTAAAAGGACATTGAAGGGCATGAACGTTTTACTTTTTCTTGGCAATTATGATGAAAATGTGATATTTTTGCCTAAATTTACTGTTCATCATCAGAGACACATGCGACAAAAGTGCATTATTCATACATTAAATATAAATGGTACACCCAAATCAACAGAATATTTGCTTAAGGTGGTACTACACCGCTTGATAAATTTGTGATTAATTTTTCTCAAAAAATAATATTAACACACTGTTAACAAAAGTTATGTATATTATAGTCTAGGAGCAAGATCCCACAGGGGGCCTAAATAAGGACTTGGTTCACCCTCCACTACATACAAGGTTTGACACCATAGGTAGTTAGTATGGACCCTCTAGATCACTGCCAGGTAGGTAGTGGACTCAAATTGAGGTATCACTTTTTTTTACAGGTCATTTTATGTATGGACGTATAATCGCATAAAATCACCAAAAATAGGACAAAATTAAGGGGTAGGGGAGATATAAATTCCCATAACTCAACTTTTACTCGTGATTTTGAATTCATTTTGGTATCAATATGTAGCTAAATGATTTTCCTAACTTTCTAGTATTATTTTAAAACAAAAACAGGTTTCATTTGAGCATATTTGGAAGTATATAGTCCATAAATGAGTGGTAATCTGATTTTTTAAACCATATGTGTAAAGTTTGACATTGGCCTCAAATCTCACAACTATACCACTTTATATTTTCAAAATTGATTCAGTTTCCATTTTTAATTTTTTAATTTAAATTTTAATGTTTAATTTTGTTTTTAATGCCAAGGGAAACATTATTGTAACAGTTCCAATCATTATAATATGTATGAGTTCGTTGGGGTGTCTGTGGGACGAGGTGTGTGTGTGGGGGTGTGTGTGTGGGGGGGGGTGCTGGGTGTACATAGGGTATGTGTGGGGGTGAGGGGATGAATGTGTGTGTACATGTCTTAATATGTCACTTCACTGCACCAACTTCCATTTACAAAATCCGTTAAGTTTCCATTGATGTGAATATTTATGTGTAGGACGTGAGTAACCACTGGGAAAAAGACAAAAATGTTAAAAAACCCAAAAACCCAACAAAACTGATGTTGATTTCCCTCGTATATCAGCATAACATAGAAAAATATTAAGGGTAGGGGAAAATAAATCATCAGAACTCAATATTTTACTCATGATATTGACTTCATCTTGGTATTAATTCTATTCAATTCAATTCAATATGTATATCTAATTGATTGTTCTAACTTTTTGTATTATTTTAAAGCAAAGCGACCATTAGTTGTCAGGTAGATACACAGAAACTGTGAGAAAAGGGTACGTTTTCTATGTCTAACAGCGTAAATATGACAATATTAAGGGGTAGGGGAAATATAAACTGCCATAACTCAACTTTTACTCATGAAAATGAATTCATCTTGGTAGCAAAATGTATCTAAGTGACTGTTCTAACTTTGTAGTATAATTTTAAAGCAAAGCAACCATTAGTTGTCAGACAGATATACAGAAACTGTGAGGAAAAGGTAACGTTTCTATGTCTAACAGCGTGAAGATGACAATATTACGGGGTAGGGGAAATGTATACTGTCATAACTCAACTTTTACTCATGAAAAAGGGGTAGGGGAAATATAAACTGCCACAACTCAACTTTTACTCATGAAAATGAATTCATCTTAATTGGTATCAAAATGTATTTAAGTGATTGTTCTAACTTTCTAGTATTATTTCAAAGCAAAGCGATCATTAGTTGTCAGGTAGATACACAGTAACTGTGAGCAAAGGGTAAATATTCTATGTCTAACAGCGTAAATATGACAATATTAAGGGGTATGGGGAATATATAACTGCCATAACTCAACTTTTACTCATGAAAATGAATTCATCTTGGTATCAAAAGTTATCAAAATGTATCTGATTGGCTGTTCTAACTTTCTATAAACAAAGCGATCATTAGTTGTCAGGTAGATACACAGAAACTGTCAGAAGAAGTCATTTTCTATATCTAGCAGCGTAATAGACCATTCACAAACACTTGTAAGGGGGAGGGGCCTGATGCAAAAAAATTTCATCGCAAAATATTCTTTCGAGCCCCCCCCTTTACAGACCTCAAAAATTGTAGGGCCCCCTTTTTGACATGAACATTATGGGTCAACCCCATAGAAAATCATATAAACTCAATTTTTCCAGGAAAATTTTTGATCATTTTTTCAGGCCCCCCTTAGGAGGGTCAAAATTTTCAGACCCCCTTTTGCATCAGGCCCCCTTACAAGTGTTTGTGAACGGTCCCTAAATATGACAATATCAAGGTAGGGGAAATATAAACTCCCATAACTCAACTTTTACTCTTGATAATGAATTCATCGAACGTTCTGGTATCATTAGTTGTTATGTAGATACAAAGGAAATGTGAGAAAAAACTTCCATGTGTAACAGTGTCAAATATGATAATATTAAGGGTAGGGGAAATATTACCATAACTCAACTTTGGCTGCATTAAGGGCTGGGGTATGAACGTTTGGACAGTATTTATTTTGGGACATTAGAGCACATCAGACATATCGAATTGCATTCTGAATACGAAGAATGTCATTCTGATATCAAATAATTTTGATTTTTGAAATTCGCAATTTAATACACATTTTATGGCAAATCATTAAAATTGATATTTTTGATATTTAACAGTACTTGAAGTAAACTTTATAAATCTGATGATTTATACTTAACGTGTATGTAGGTGGGATGAAAATCCGACGATCAATTGAAAATTTTGACCTTTCGTATTGAAGATATGGATTTTTTCCCAAAACACACATAAAAAATCAGGTCTTTTTGGGAAAAAATCCATATCTCAATATGAAAGGTCAAAATGTTCAATTAACCGTCGGCTTTTCCTTCCTGATACATACACTTTAAGAATATATCATTAGATTTATATAATGTACTTCGAGGACTGTTATATATCAAAATTTGAAAAATATCAAATTTTTATAATTTGTCATAAGATTTGTATTATATTGTAATTTTCAAATGAAAATTATTTGATATCAGAAAGACATGCTTCGTATTCAGAATGCAATTCGATAGGTCTGAGGTGCTCTCATGTCCCACAAAAAATACTGTCGAAACACAATAAACGCTCATTTTAGATCCCTTAACTGTGAATGGGAACACAGGAATACAAATCGTTGCACCAAAATTTGAATGTAGTATACGATTGAGGTTTCTTACGTTAATTGGTGCAATTGGACCATTTTAAAAATTTGACCTTTATTTATGATATTGATATATTCGACGTTATAACCCTGAACTAAGCTTCGTAGAACTATGACAATTGTCTTTTTTAAATTCTTAGCGATGAGAGGAACAATTTGAGATTACAACATTACAACATGATAGGATAATTTTTTAGTATTGGCCCCATTATGACCTTCAACCCCTCGTGGGAAACTTAATTGCTTTTAAAATAATGCCAGAAAATAAGAACAATCAAATAGCTACATATTGATGCCAAAATGGAATTCATTTTCGTCAGTGAAACCTGTGTTTTGGTGATTTGTATGTCCCCTTACCCCTTAACGCGGCTGTGTATTCTAGACATTGTTTTTTTCGCAAAATTAAGTTTTTTTGATATGTTTGTACTTTGTTATGTTGTTTATAAATACAAGGAATGAAAATCCAGATTTGTAAACTCCAACTGCAATATTTTAAGGATTTTATTTCACTATTCCACTCGTGTTTGAAATTGAAAAGGAAAGAAAATCTTTGTTGAACCAGCAGGGTACACGCGCGCAACAACGCATCGCGTTGCGTATCGCGCAATTTGTTAACGCACAAATACGCTACGCATACGCGACGCTTATCTGCATGCGCGGCGCATCTTATGGAAACACCACGGAAGCACTGATTTCACAAAAACCTAGTGGTCAAATGGCTCCGTTTTAGCTGATAAAATGTGGGTTTTTCAAGTTCTTTCCCCGATTTAAATATCAAGTTATGAATGGATTGGGGCTGTCGATGTTCACGTAATATAAGGTACAAAAACGAAAACTGCCGCATTCTCCTGTGAGATTCGATGAAAGTGCAAAATGTGAACACTTTAAACTTCAACGGCCATTATTTCAATGTTCATTTTCTCGGTAAAATGACGATTTAGGTACACGATAACTCAATAAATACAGCATCTATAGGTAAGCAAATATGATCATTGTAAAAAGCATGATCGACTCAAGAAACTGTTTTCTCATTTTTTTATATTTTGGTCTATTTCCGATTTTAGGCAGCATTTTGTGCAAATAGGCGTTGTGAATTTTTAAAAGTTCAATTTGATGCCTTATATGGTCAATATCTCAAAAAATAAGGCCAATATCAAAAAAATAAAAAAAACGTTTTTGGAATGGAGCCTCAAGATTGAGCTAAAAACAAAATAAATTATTTTGGAAAGAGTGTTTTTTGTTATGATGTACCTAACAAATATTGCCAAAAACTCACTTTTTGTGATTTTCTTCAGAATTGTTGTTTTTACCCCAAATCTGTATTTATATTAAGATTTATTGGTGTCTTGCCTTCATAAAAATGTATACTTTTATATGTCTTGCGCGAATAATTACAAAGTTATTGCACTTTTACTACATGCATGTCTGAGAGTACACAGCCACCTTAATATTGTCATATTTTACGCTGTTAGACATTGAATATTAACATTTTCATACATTTTATGTCTATCTACCGGACAACTAATGGCTTAATTGCTTTTAAAATAATACTAGAAGGTTAGAACTATCAAATAGCTACATATTGATACCAAAATGAATTCATTTTCATCAGTAAAACTTGAGTTTGGGTGATTTGTATGTCCCTTACCCCTTAATATTGTCATATTTTACGCTGTTAGACATTGAATATTAACATTTTCATACATTTTATGTCTATCTACCGGACAACTAATGGCTTAATTGCTTTTAAAATAATACTAGAAGGTTAGAACTATCAAATAGCTACATATTGATACCAAAATGAATTCATTTTCATCAGTAAAACTTGAGTTTTGGTGATTTGTATGTCCCCTACCCCTTAATATTGTCATATTTTACGCTGTTAGACATTGAATATTAACATTTTTCTCATATTGTATGTTTAACTACCTGATAACTAATGGTTTAATTGTTTTTAAAATAATGCCAGAAAATGAGAACAATCAAATAGCTACATATTGATACCAAAATGGAATTCATTTACGTCATTGAAACCTGTGTTTTGGTGATTTGTATGTCCCCTTACCCCTTAATATTGTCATATTTTACGCTGTTAGACATTGAATATAAACATGTTCGTACATTTTATGTCTATCTACCTCACAACTTATGGTTTAATTGCTTTTAAATAATACTAGAAAGTTAGAACTAACAATTAACTACATATTGTTACCAAAATGAATTCATTAATATTGTCATATTTTACGGTACTACACATGAAAAATTGACATTTTTTAAAACATTTTATGTCTTTCCAGCTAACAATTAATGGTTATTTTGCTTTAAAAGATTACAACAACCAAATAGCTATATATTAATGCCAAAATGAATGAATTATAATGAATTAATGTCGAGTTACGTTGGTTTGTACGTCCCCTAACCTTTAATATTGTCAAATGTTACGCTGTTACACATTGGAAAATTAACATTTGTATCATATTTTATGTCTATCTTATGGTTTTTCTGTTAAAAATAATACTGGAAAGTTAGAACAATCAATTAGCTACATGTTGATACCAAAATGAATTCATTATTATGAGTAAAGGTTGAGTTATGGTGGTTTTATTTCCCTACCCCTTAATAATGCCATATTTGACATGGTTATACATAGAAAAGTAACCTTTTCTCACATTTTATGGCTATCTACCTGACAATTAATGTTTGCTTTGCTTTAAAATAATATTAACACGTTTGAACAATCAATTAGCTACATATTAATTCCAAAATGAATTCATTATCATGAGTTGAAGTTGAGTTATGATGGTTTATATTTCCCCTACCCCTTAATATTGTTACACACGCTGCTACATGTGGAAAAGTAACAATTTTTTTACATTTTCAGTCTATTTTCCTGACAAACAGCGGTTGATCTCACCCCACACATATAAATATTCAAAATATTACATGAATGGCAACTTAACAAACAAATTTTGTTAATAGAACTTATATAGTTCAGCCGAGTGACATATTAAAACATGTAAAACACCCCAACCCTGAACCCTATACACACCCCGCACCACCCCCACATACCCACACACACCTACCCCAAACCCACACAACACAAACCAACATGCAAGCAAACATGCTTATACATAAATATTTGAACCAGAACATCAAAGTTTGCCTAGATATGCTTGATATTAAAAACAAAATTAAAAAAAGGAAACTTAATTAATTTTAAAAATAGAAATTGGCACAATAGTAAAATTTGAAGCAAATGTCACAAAACACCCACCCTGCGCATTGTTGTGAAAAATCTGATTTTTCACTAGTGTATGGACTGGCCACTTCCAATCATGATCAAATGAAACCTAGGTTTGCTTTCAAATAATACTAGACAGTTAGAACAATCAATTAGCTACATATTCATACCAAAATAAATTCAAAATCACGAGTAAAAGTTGAGTTATGGGAATTTATATCTCCCTACCCTTAATTTTGTCCTATTTTGGTGATTTTATGCGATTATACGTCCACACATAAAATGACCTGTAAAAAAAGTGATACCACAATTTGAGTCCACTACCTTCCTAGCAGTGATCTAGAGGGTCCATACTAACTACTTATGGTGTCTAACCTTGTATGTAGTGGAGGGTGAACGAAGTCATTTTTTTGAGGTTGCTGCTCCTGTACTATTATAGGGGCAAGGAATCCAGTTACTACACTGGAGTTTCAGTGGCTCAAGACAAGCGGTACGTTATTTATGATAAGAAAAGTGGTACCGCTAGAATGTACTTTTATGTACTTTATTTCTTAACATATAATGAAATACTTGTCTTGAATCACTGAAATTTCAGTGAAGTAATTGGATTCCTTGCCCCTATAATACACATAACTTTCGTTACCAGTGTGTAGTTATTTTTTGAGAAAAATGCAATATTAGTTACAAAATTTATCAGGGAGTGTAGTAGACTTCTCCGTAGTCCACTTGCCCATTTTGCATACTCTGGCTATTACATTTGAGCATAAAACTCTGGTTTATATTGATTTGTGTGGAACTGATAGATTTTCACATCTGTATCTGATCTTTTCAGTCACCGCACTCCCTCTGTTTGTTAGCTTCCCAAGTGGGGATTTTCGTGGTTCGCTATCAATAAACTGGTAGATTCCAAAATCAGAATTTTCAGTATTAAAGTGAGCCATTATAATTATGCAAGATAATGTTGCATTCAATTACTTTTATTGTCACTAATCATCTGATATTCTTAATTCTTTATGACCATTTTACTATTGAATACTTTAATTTTAATAACCATCAGTATGATTTTGAGTTCAACGAAATGGGTTCAATCACAATCATCATGACTAATAATAACATATTTTAAATAAAATTCGACTATGGCATAGTCTAGGAGTGTAGTACCACCTTAAGGGATCTGGAATGAGCGTTTAGAGCGTTTAGAGAGTATTTTTTTTTGACATGAGAGCACATCAGACATATCGAATTGCATTCTAAATACGAAGAATGTCTTTCTGATATCAAATAATTTTCATTTTTTGAAATTCACGATATAATACAAATTTTATGACAAATTATTAAAATTTGATATTTTTCACATTTTGATATATGACAGTCCTCGAAGTAAATTTTGTAAATCTAATGATATATTCTTAAAGTGTATGTAGCTGGGAGGAAAAGCCGACGATCAATTGAAAATTTTGACCTTTCATATTGAAGACCCAATTTATTTTGGTGTTTTGGGGGAAAAAATCGATATCTTCAATACAAAAGGTCAAATTTTTCAATTGATCGTCGGCTTTTCATCCCACCTACATACACTTTAAGTATAAATCATCAGATTTATAAAGTTTACTTCGAGTACTCTTAAATATTAAAAATATCGATTTTTAATCATTTGCCATAAAATGTGTATTACATTGCGAATTTCAAAAAATCAAAATTATTGTATATCAGAAGGACATTCTTCGTATTCAGAATGCAATTCGATATCTCTGATGTGCTCTAATGTCCCACAATAAATACTGTCCAAACGTTCATACCCCATCCCTTAAGTCAAGAAAATCAACCCTTCATCAAGAGATAAACATTGCGGTAAAATGTCTAATTCACACACTCATCAAGCCAAGCAAGTGACTTTGGACAGGCAGAAACATGTTTTGCAATTTGTCTCAAAAGGAGTAAAATATTTAAATGACGGCGACGATATGCAATACAAATTATACAAAGTGCTAGTTATAAGCCATCTTAATGAAATATATTTTGTGATTAATGAAGCTGATCGGTTATTTTGACTAATTAGTAGCGTCAAAAGTAAAAGGCTGCCGTTTTAGCCAATGAATTAGAGCAACGCAAACACGGCAAGAGAAGTCACTCTACCATTGTCCACACCTCATCATGCTCATTGGTGCAAAACCAGCTTTTCACCGCTCAGTGAATCTCTGAGTTAACAATCTAAAATTACTAACACGGCAGCTTTGTACTTTTGAATTGTTGTTATGTTCAATAATGTTCAAAGCTGTTCATAATAGGCCTTACCGATGTAGCTTCAAATGAATGAGTCAATTACTAATAGCTAATTATATATTTATTTTTGTGGTGGTTGCCTTGGAAAAAGTTTGCCAATATTGGTTACCGTGGAAATTAAGGAAATGAAGCATATTGAATACTCCATACATTGTCACTGGTATATATTCTCTTTTCAAAAATAAAATGTCCACGTGAAACATATGTGTAGGGTAGAAGTGTTTGCATCCTAAATTATTCTGCTGTAAGCTAACGCATTATGTAGACCTTGCAGTTAGATGTCCTCACGAAATATTTCACTTACTAAGTATAGCCAAATAAAATACATATTGTAAATACCCCAAATGATCATGGGCTCAGCCATTAGGCCAAGAAAAAAAAGTTCACTTGTCCTCCAGTGTGATTTTTTTTGGGTTGGTAGGTCGGTCGGAAAAAAATAAAACATTTTATTGTTTTTCTTTTAATGACTCACTACTGTATAGGCCTGTAGGCAATGAACATTGGTCATGTGGAAAGATACATCAATACTTCACTTCAATTATTGGAAACATATGAACATACTACCAGACAGCATCATGCATTTCTGCACTTGTTGTCTGACGTAGGAGAAACTTCCATATGGCCCGATCCTTGGTAGCAACTTTAGCTTCTTCCATAGACCACCTGATACATGGTGCCAAGTCTATCCAAGTCCCTTTGAATAACATCCTTCCAAGTTGTCATAGGTCGTCCAGGTCTTCTCTTTCCGTGGGTGGGATTCCAGAAGTAGAGTTTTCTTGGAATGCGACTCTCATCCATCCTGAGCAGATGACCAAATCACTGTAAGCGGCGCTTTCTAATGATGGTGGTGAGCTTCTGTTGCTTTGTCAGATATCTTATGAAGTCATTGGTGATATACTGAGTCCATCTGAAGCGGAGAATTTTCCTTTGGCATCTCATATCAAATGCATCTAATCTAAGTGAGAGTCCAGCATTCAGAAGCATATAGAGGGGTAGAAAGAACGCAAGCATTATAGAATTTCATCGTGGTGTCTAAGTTAATTTACCGGTCCTTCCACACCTTCTCAAGTTCTTTAAAAGCACCTGATGCTTTGCCAATCCTATGATTCAATTCCTTGGCATTTGATCCACCAGCACTACAATATGTTCCCAGATACTTGAACTGATCTACAACCTTAATGAGGCCTTCATCTCCCATCGGAACATATGGTGCTAAGCTCAAACGACCAAGTGACGTGATTTCCGTTTTCCCGAAGCTCAGTAAGTCCCAACTTTCCGGCTGTTTCACGGATGGCTTCAGTTGTTTCTGTCATCTTGGCATCAGAATCTTCTAGGAGGGCTATGTCGTCAGCATAGTCTAGATCAGACAGCTTTACCTCCGGGTATCTCGAACTTCGCCTATGTAGAAAATAATAAATGTAAAAAT